>NC_134692.1:29561601-29834101 GCF_050947455.1 Rhinoderma darwinii
CATGGTTGTTGCCTTCTAAATATAGCGCCTCTCTTGTGTATTGGCTGTGTGTAGCATTGCAGCTCAAGGGATTGGGGCTGAGCTGCAATAAGAGAAACAGCTCATGGACAAGAGGGGCACTGTTTATGGAAAATGGCAGCCATGTCTTTCTAGTAACATACAATCCCGTTGACTGTAAATATAAATTATATAAGAGATAATGTACCGCCTAATATAAATGATAAGAATATTAGGCTGGGTTCACACTGAGTTTTTTGCAGGCAGAATATCTGGCTCAAAATTCAGTTTAGAATTTTGAGGCAGATTTTGCTCTGACTGCACGCCGATTTTCGCTGCATTTTTCGCGGCGTTTTTCGCCCGCGGCCATTGAGTGCCGTGGGCAAAAAATGCCAAGAAATACGCTTTCTCTGCCTCCCATTGATATCAATGGGAGGTCAGAGACGTAAACGCGCGAAGATAGGGCATGTCGCTTCTTTTTGCCGCGAGACGGTTTTTCTGCTCGCGGGAAAAAAAAACGCCTCCGCCTCCCATTGAAATCAATGGGAGGCAATTTCGCCCATTTTTGGCGCATTTTCCAATGCCGTTTCCTCGTCAAAAAACCTGTAAAAAAAACTCTGTGTGAACTTACCCTTAAAAGGCCTTTGTTTAATCTACGTCCTCTCCCCTCCCCTAGTTTAACTTGATGGACATATGTTTTTTTTAGCTGTTCCAATTATGTAAGAAGTCACCAAGTAGTTCCATGCCCACATAGCAGGACAAGGCCACAGGCTGAGTGCATTTATTCTGGGCACAGAACTGAGCGGACTCTAAGAATATTAATAATTTATGGCAGGGGATACAATTTTCATAATACACACTTCAGCTGCTGTAGTGCCTCTTTTTGCGGAATAAACGTCCTGTCCACTATTCATTGATTGATAGATATGAATTGTCCTCATCCTTTTCATAATGAAGATCTGCAGCATCTTCAGTGTGTATTATGTTTTCTTACAGAAGCTGAGAAACACTGTTGAATAATACACACTACAGCTGCTGAAGAGCCTCTTTTTAAAGGAAGCGGGACTCAATCTTTCATACAAGGTGGTGACGGCATATCCTGTCCTGGGTTCTCCGTTGTCATATGATCAGGATCCATCTACAAGAAGCTCAAGATCTACATTAGCATTGGGTGTTTCCACCACATTATCAAGTGCATTTGCTTCTTGTTTCATTAATTCAAAACAATCCTGTATATCATCTCTATCATCAAATAAGAAAAATTTGTGTGGTATTTTATTATCACCTTCCTAATTCCCAATCCTATCTGATAATCAGCTTTATGTTTTGCTCTTTCTAATGCTTTCTCATGGGCCTCTTCTTTCTGTTCTGGCCTTTCATCCCATTCTTCATTCCCCTCTTCTGGACCAAGCGTAAGTAATGTCGCTGGGTTCAGAACTGCGCATCTTTTGATGGTGAGGTTGGGGTGTGTAAGTAATGCTACCTTGTATTTTGTAAGTCTTGCAGCTGATAGACATTTTGTACCTCCCTGTGACAACATTTTCTGTACTGTATGTGGTACCTGGATGGTGAGAGGGCTCTCAAGTACAATATCTGCTACTTTATCTTTTAAAGTTCTGCTGCTGCTACTGCTCTGATGCAGGACGGAGCCCCTCTGATCATAGAGTACTACCACAATGGTGTTTGTTTCGACCCATATCGTTGTGTAAGGATGCCTTGTGCATGTTCCTTTGCCTCATGACAAAAGAGTTTAAAGGGTTTCATATAGACTGGTATGCCTAAGGCTGATGTAGCAAAACATTTCCTCCTTCAGCTGCTGAAGTGTTATCAATTCCTCAGCTGTCAAGTGAAAATGTTCTGCCTTTTTCCTCGTCATCAGACCCTTAGTCTGGTACAACCCGAATTTGTACAACAAAATCCTTAAACATCAGGATGTTGCAATTCCATATTCCCCCATCATGTTAACACCGCACCTCTCAGTCTCCACTCTCGTCTACCTCTGTTTGCGGTTTCATGAGATCTTTCATAAGAACAAAACGTCCACAATCCCATGCAGATTGCACTATAACAGACTAGGGTCGCTGCTGGCCGGTCTCTTATATGCTCAGAGTATAACCTGCTGCAGCTGCACTAGTGAAATAGTTACACAGAAACACTAATAGTTTAACACATCGGGTCATATTATTGGGACTATTTCCTTAGTTTTGGTACATTGTTCCCAGGTGACAAAACATAAAGGGGAGAAGGAATAGAGCATTAGGTGGCCAGCCTAATGAGGAAAGCGAGGAATAAAGGGATAAGAAGCAGTCACACAGTTTTGTAAACCAGGGAACTCATGTACCACAACAAAGGTTATAAACATAAAAAAACTTCAAACATGAAGCACGACCATTTACTTCTTCACAGTCCGGGTGTCTGACTAGATTAATCATGATGGGCTGGGGATTATTTGCCCCTCTCTGTCTTACTTCCTGCTCTTCTAATGCTCTTAGGACCAAAATAGTTTGTTCCACAGGTATCAGAATACAATCCGGTTTACTCCACCTATCAATTTGGCCCTCAATTCCGTAGCATCTGCCAATTTACTTGTCATAGCCAGATGTTCAGGTTGGGTCCATGAGAGCAAGCACCCCAACATGAATAAACCCCTAGTGGTTTGGCATTTCTACATTTCTCAACATACAATGTTAAATACTTTTGTATCAAAAAAGATAAAAGTGTAGAAGGTATGATACCTTTATTGGCTAACCATAAAAGTTCTAAAGTTTTCAGAGCACAGAGGCCCCTTTGACAGGCAATTTACAAATGAAAATGAAATTTCTCAACAAAAGAAAGCATCCATAGGATTACATTGTCTGTGTATGGGGCACTCCAACCCTCTGTAGACATCTGGATACAACCGGGATCCTTCCCTTATAGTCTTTCCCATATTGATACCTGAGATAGGGATAGGGTGGGGATATAACCTGTACCCATCCTGGGGAAGTGGAGGTTCAGGTGTCTGAGGTATCATTTGGGCGGGGGGGGGGGGGTGACTATCAGTGGTAGATTTATCTCCAGCTGTATCTCTAGCTGCAGTGTTTTTTTTATTATTTCTGACCTTGTGTGTGTTATATCTGGTTCTACTACAACATTTTTCCCTTTACTTTTCATTACTTTCTCTGACCCTTATAACCAAGTTTGTCCCTCTCATTTAGAGCATCACTTTCTACATCTTTACTTTCCTCCAAACCCTTATTCCTTATACCTTCTACTGCCCATCCTTCCTTCTGTGGTCTCACTATATCCATAGCCCTGGTTCTCCTCATCTTTTCCTGGCCCTTAGAACCTAATTTGCTATTTAGTGAGCGCATTTTAATCCAGACCTCTACTTATTAGGGTAGCGAGCCCTAATTCTTGAGGTCTATTCCTGGAACTAATTTACCGTAAGTTCCCCTTTAAAAATTCCCATATCCTGGAAATTTTAACTGAAATTTCCATTGACCTGGAACCTTTTATTTATTTTTTTCCTTTAGGATGGCTACCTGACTTTCTGGAATCAATATTTTAAACACAGATATAATACACAACAAGAATACACTGTAGCAGCTATTCATTCTGGGGACCAATTTTTACCTTGCAAACATTTGACAATTCAATGTTACATTTGTATGACCTTATGCTGGTTCAACCAAAATATTTTACATTTACATATGCCAATACCAACTTAAAACTATTACTTTACCATAAAGATACAGAACAAAGACATTCCCAGAGTTTCAGAAGGGGAGGGGGAAGGGGGATAAGAACAGACATAGCTGAATTAGCTGTGTAACAGGATCTCTTAAAGAAGAGATAAGGCAGCTGTGGGAGGACCAATCAGGATGAGGTGAATGCAAGAAACTGAGTCTTGTAGTACCACAACATCTACTCTCTATGTTTCCCTCCCACCTTTTCTAAAGTTCAACTATGCACAGCAAGATTTACTATTAACCCTTAGGGTATGTGAACATGATAACTGCAATTACGTCTGAAAATACGGAGCTGTTTTCAAGGGAAAACAGCGCCTGATTTTCAGACGTTTTTTGAGCAACTCGCGTTTTTCGCGGCGTTTTTTATGTCCGTTTTTGGAGCTGTTTTCATTGGAGTCTAAGAGAAAATGGCTCCAAAAATGTCCAAAGAAGTGTCCTGCACTTCTTTAACGAGGCAGTCATTTTACGCATCATCGTTTGACAGCTGTCAAACGACGACGCGTAAATGACAGGTCGTCGGCACAGTACGTCGACAAACCCATTTGAATGAATGGGCAGATGTTTGCTGACGTATTGGAGCCGTATTTTCAGGTGTAAATCGAGGATTAATACGCCTTGTTTACACCTGAAAATAGGTCGTGTGAACCCAGCCTTAATGTGAGGATTACTAGCAGTTCTGTTCTTTTAACACCATACTGAAGAGGACCATTCTACTGACTCAGATATTTTTCATATCATACATTAACACCAGCATATATCTATATACATCATTACCTAGCACAGCACAATGTAGATACTTACAGAGACAAACAGCTATTCCCCTCATATTTCAATCATACACTTGGCATACATAAAGCACACACATATAACACGTACAGCATCCCAGACAAATTCACAGAGATTCTCTGCTGCCCACCAGATTTGAAAGGGACTTACCCCACAGAGAGAGAGAGAGAGAGAGAGAGAGAGAGAGAGAGAGAGATTGATTAGCAAGGCAATGGCTTACCCACCGGTTTTTCTCTCCCTTTCTCCAAAGGGAAATTCCACGCTAGTTTCGGATCAGGCGGGTTTTGATGAGATCTCACGTTCGGCCTCCAGCTGTGAGATTAATCCACATCACTCTTGAGTTCCTTATCTCCATGACAGAATTTGTCCTTGATTCATTCGTATTTACAAAAATGACTGATCGAGAGAGATTGCACATACAATATTTTGATGTACAGAAAATCTAAAATGACTGTGAATGGAGCCTTTATTTATAGGTTCATTCTTTCAGTTAACACACAATAGCCAATCAGATGATGGCAAGTACATATAGGCATACACCAAAAAATACTTCCATATAAGGTAATGACTTTCTTCCTAGTATTCCATTAGTTTGGAATGCCAGATGGTGTCATCTTTACCCTATCTTAGATGATAGGGAGTACATTCATTTAAGAGACGATTAAAAAGATATCTAAAAGATATCTAATACATATCTCAAACAATATAATGCAGTCATTTTGATAATATTAATACAATATAAATCTAACAGTTATTAGATTTATTACTCTGACACACTGTAATTAGCATATGCCAGCATTTTGTAAAGGCACCCCGGACAGGAGTTTGGGACGTTCAGTGGGTGTTAATGCAACTGTAGACTCACTGTCGAACATCCATCGCCCATAGAGTCCCATGTTAAAAAATCATGTCCGTTTATCGCATACGATTTGTTATTGGATCGCTGCAACATAAACGTTTTCTTTTTAACATGGGAGTCTAAGGACGACGGGTGACTGATGGATGGCAGCTGTCAGGGACATCTTAGGAGGTATATATTTTTTTATTTCTTGTTTGTTTCACATCTCATGCCATACTTCTTGAGTTATGTCAAATTTAGAGCGAAAGTAAGGAAGGACACATAATGCTGTCTGCATCATATCAAGGACTGCTGTTGTTTTTCTGGTATTCATAGGTTGATAGCGACAGTCAGGATGTAACACAGTTCGCCCTAAACTCTACAGTTCCCTAAGCTTAATTTGTTTACAATTGATTTTTACATGTCAGATAGTAACATTTTAGACTATAGGCTTCAGGGCCAATGACAAATTTCCGAAGAGCAGAAAGAAAAGATTACGTTTCTAATTAAATAGAAAAGAAGCAGACACTGAAAATAAATAAGTCATACAAGGTGATGGAATAAACTAGTGGAATTTTCCATACAAAAGTATTAAATGTTTTTCTGGGACAAGAACCCCAAAAACGTACAAAAGATAAAAAAACTGTTTAAAATGCAATCTGGACCAGCAAACCGGCGCATGATTATATCAAAGTGATGATGCGGGCACATCTCCTGTGCCCACACCAATATTTGCAGGGGTCGGTTGTATTACACAGCCAACAATCTGCTCTAACAGCTGGGATCGGATAAATGTAATAAATAAATGTAATAAATGTCAATCACTAAATTCCATGTACTACAATATGGTTCTAATAAAATAATTGTCCTGCAAAAAACAAGCCCTCATACAACTACATAAACAAAAAAATAAAAATGTTATGGCTCTCAGAATGTGGCGACACAAAAAAATTCTCTCCATAAAACAGCCTTTTATTGTATAAAAGTACTGAAACACAAAAAAATATACACATATGGAGTATTACCACAATCACACTGACCCGCAGAATAAAATGAACACGTTATTCATACCGCACGGTAAATTAAAAAAAAAATCAATGGATGAAATGCTGTTTTTTTCATTCCCTCCTTCCAACTTATTTTTAATAAAAGTTCAATAAAAGTTCAATAAATGATATGGACCCCAAAATAGTGCCATTGAAAAATACAACTTGTCCGTCAAGAAACATACCCTCATATGGCTTTTTTTACTACTTATTTTCAATTTGGTTATTTATTATATTAAGATCCTCATTTAGATTTTACTGTATAATTTTTTCCCCCTTAGGCCTTATTCAGACGAGTGTATTATATGTCCGTGTGCTGTCCGTTAGAAAAACGGACAGCACACCGACCTCTGCAATTCAATGGGGCTATTCATACGTCCATTTTTTTCACGCAACGTGTGTCCGTTGTGTGAAACTCACTGCATGTCCTATTTTGGTCCGTTTTTGCGGACCACATCGCCCATTGAATTTAATGGGTGCGTGAAAAACACATATGTGTGCTGTCCGTGTTATTCACGCACCAGTTGCTAAAGAAATGATGAGAAATAAAAAAAAGAACAGGAACACTGATGCCACACGGAAAGCACACTGATGCCACACGGACCTGAAACACATAAAATATGTACCATTTTTTGCGAAAGCAAAATGGACACGTTCGTCTGAATCAGGCCTAACTGTCAACTTTAACCTTTACTTATCATCCTAAAAAAATTGAGAGTACATACACATTTTCAGTTATTTTTATTGCTCAAATTCATCAATGATTAAAAAAAAAAACAACTTTGAATAGTCTTGATTAAAAATATTCTACTGTTTTGTGTCTACAGCTGCCAGGGAAGACCTATGGTTACAGACTGCAAACAATCCATGAGTAGTGTAAACTCGCAGTCATACTCCCTACAGTCTGTCCCATACTCCTTGCTAACCTACCTTTTGGTTACTTATTCCACCTATTGCCTGTGCACTGACGGTCTTTTGCTGACATCTATGGAATAGAACGCTATAACCTCGTGTAAGAATACTATCTACTCGAGAGAACTGGATCTGTTATTTTGTGTCTGTGGGTCATTTCCCTATGCTGATATTAATAAGTCATTGAACAAACTTCTAAAGTGAACCTAGCATTATATTTTCCCAAGAAACCACTTCATGTACTTCAATGCCTAGGACCCCTGAGGATGTATGACAAATACAGAAAGGCTTAGGATCTATGTACAATCAATGGGTTTAGATAGTCATAGCGATACTGCAGGTCTATGATACCAGAACGTGTTCATTAGAGATAGCGACAGAACAGACCAGTTATCAGACAAAATAATCTAACTCTGTAATAGGATTTCAATATACAAGCACCAGTCCTATGTAATGATTATTTAAAAGGCAGCAATTTTATATGTTTATATGATAGAGGTTGTCCCACAAGTTTTTCTAAGCCTGCAGTGATTATATCAAATATCGAAGACAAATTCTATTATCAATTTCAAGTAAGTGATATATATTGCACAAAAATCTAGAAGCATAAATTCATTGGGGTAATTTATCATGTTTCGTACGCCAGTTATCTTGCACAGAAAAGTCGCAAACGACTCAAAAGCTCAAAGAAATCAGACATTTGGGCGGTTTACGCCGCTCTCGCCACAAACTGGCATAAATTATAGCGGAAATCTAATGGGAAATGTATTTTTCACTTTGTGGCTAGGGGTGCAACAGGGTACAGGTATGCCACGTATCACCCCCCCCCCCCCATGATCGGATATTAAAACAAAATAAATTAAAATATTTTTTATTTTTTTTAAATTACTCACGGCTCAGCTTCTCCCCCCTCCCAATCCTCTCAGGCTCCCACATCAGGCCTTGGCGCATACAAGGTCTTGACATAGAGCGTGCCATCAGGGCTTTATATGTAACGCAGCACACGACATGCTGATGCTGTTGTGTGCTGCGAGCCTGCATCGCATATAACTTTTTGACGCCGCTCGGTGTCAGGACCTTGTATGGACTGTGGCCTGATGTGGGAGCCTGAGGAGATTCGGGGGGAGAAGAGGAGCAGTGAGGTGAGTTAAAGAAACAGAACAAAATAGCCAATCATGTACATTAAAAAACACTTCAAATATTTATACTTTTGATGTCTTAGAAGAACATTGTGATTGCAAGAGCACTTTGAAGGTGAATGCATACACTTGAGAAAGAGGAGATGTATTCTTGCTGTTTTGTATTGAACGGAGGCATAGAAACAGGGAATATCTTAATAATAGGGCGAGTAGAGCTTTGGTAAGCAAGGCGGAAGACAAAAGTGGTAAAGGTTTAGTGAGGAGTGTAAATTAGAAGTAGTGACAAAGGGGGGGGGGAGGTGTAAAATTAATAAAATGTGTAAAAGAGCTTTCTTAAGCTGGCTATACACTAGAGAGTTCAGACGGTCTTTTTCTGAATGACTTGTGGTTCACGGTTAGTCTGTGAAGATTATCTGGCAATACCATAAGTTAAAATGATTAATTGCCAATATATCTTTACCCGAAGCGGTGACTTGGGCTTGACTTCTATTAATGGGTGCACATCTGTCTAATGGCACAAACAACTTTTCAAGTATAGCCAACGACTTCACTTGACAAGAACTGAAAAAGTCCAGCATGGTAGATCAACTTTTCAACTGATATCTGCCATTGGCATCTGTCATGGTCTTTTGGTAACAAAAACGCTCCGACATTCAACAGGAAATTGTCTATACCTGGCTTTTCTGAAGTATATGGCCAGCTTAAATCAGCCCTCCGGTCCCGGGATAACATTTTAAATATGTATTTTTGTATATGAAATAATAATACCTGGTGCCCTCCAGTTATGCCCCTTTGCCATGTATCTGGCATTTTAGGGTCCTCTTTGTGCTGACCCAAAATGGCTGCAGCGCTTACTAGACTAACAGTCTGAGACACTCCCACTGTTCTCAGATTGGCCAGAGCTGCTCGCGTGAGCAGTTCCATCCAATCCGTGAACAGAGGGAGTGTCTTAGAATTAGTCTGAGAAGCGCTGTGGCCATTTTGAGACTGAGGGGGACCCTAAAATGGCGGATCCACATCATATGGGGTCAACTGGAGGACACCAGGTATAATTACTCTATATACACCATCATATTTATAATTTTGTCATCAGACGGGAGAGTTGCTTTCAGGTTTGATACTTGATTTATTTTAGAATTTAAAGCAGACTTTCCCCCACAATCCCCCCTTTACCAATCTAACAAACCCCTAGCTCTATGCACACTCTTTTTTCTACCTACCTACAATCTATCCTCTAGTTCAGGTACCTGAACTCCAAAAAGCCCAGGATTTTAAATGATCTTCCATAATTGCTTTTGTCTTCATGGTAAAGCCTTTCTTCCCTGCTCTCTCCCAGGCTCCTATGTCGATAGTTTTTCATGATCACAATAGTTCGGTCTTTCAGGAGACCATACTCTGTGGTCACTCAAACAGTAAGTGATGTCATTTCATTGACATATGCGGACAGGAACAAAAGGGGCATCAGTGGCGTAACTACCGCTATAGCAGCCGTAGCGGCTACCACGACGGCACGGGCCCCACCCATGGCCGGAGGCTCCACTAGCAGCTGCTATGGCTGCTACAGCGCGATGCCACTGAAGGGGTTGTTCCTACAAAAGACATGCATCCCCTATCCACAGTTCAGGGGATACATGTGTGATCGCTGGGACGCCCAGCGATAAGGAGAAAGGGGGACCAAAAGTCCCCCGAAGTTCTCCATGACAAACCTTGGACTTCCGGGGTCTGTCTGCAGCTCCATAGAAACGACTTGCGCACCGGTCGCGCTTGTGCGCATGCGTGACCAGCGCTCCTTTCATTTTTATTGAACTGCGCAGACGCCGGAAGTCCGAGGTTTGTCATGGAGAACTTCGGGGGACTTTGGGTCCCCCGTTCTCCTTATCGCTGCCAGCAATCACACATGTATCCCCTATCCTGCAGATAGGGGATGCATGTCTTTTGTAGGACAAACTATAGGCCTTTTTTTTTTTTGGGGTGGGCTATATTGTGTTATCTACAGGGGGGGTCTGTATGGCGTTATCTACAGGGGGGTCTTTATGGTGTTATCTACAGGGGGAGTCTGTATGGCATTGTCCTCATGGGGGGGTCTGTATGGCGTTATCTACAGGGGGGGTCTGTATGGTGTTATCTACAGGGGGTGTCTGTATGGCGTTATCTACAGGGGGGTCTGTATGGCGTTATGTACAGGGGGGCTGTGTGGCGTTATCTACAGGGGGGATTTGGGGCTGTAAGATGTTATCTACAGGGGGGCTGTATGGCATTATCTCCAGGTGGGGCTGTATGGCGTTATCTACAGGGGGCTGTATGGCGTTATCCACAGGGGGGCTGTATGGCGTTATCAACAGGGGGGATTTGGGGCTGTAAGACGTTATCTACAGGGGGACTATAAGGCGTTATCTACAGGGGGCTCTGTATGGCGCTATCTACAGGGGGCTTTGTATGGCACTATCTACAGGGGGCTGTGTATGGTGCTATCTTTAGGGGGGCGCTGTGTGATGGAATCTATAGGGAGGCACTATCTACAAGGGGGGGTTGTGTGATATCCAGCGGAGGGGGGCCCCAGTCAAAAGTTTGCTATGGGGCCCAGACTTTCCTAGTTACGCCCCTGAGTCACAAGAAAGTGACTGCCATCATATTTCATGGCATGTTGTTTCTGTTACATTAGTCACATGTTTTTTGTCACAGAGATTTACAATTTGGATGTGTTGATCTGAGAGAGCAGTTTCTTTTGTCCAGTGGCAAAAACAACAGCTCCCAGTATTCAAATGAATGAGTGGAGATGGTGGATCATGAGTTAGCATTGTACCTTGCAGCACTGGGTTCCTAGATTCAAATCCAACTGGGGAGCATGATTGGATTCAACCCTCCATGGTGTTTGTATATTTTCAGGCAACACTGTGACATATTTTGACCTATATAAGCAATGGGAAATAAATCATGCAATTTACTGTATGTCTAAACTAAAAGGGTTTTCCCGTCTTGGACATTTATGGCATTTACACAGAATATGCCATAAATGTCCGATAGATGTGGGTCCCACCTCTGGGACCTGCATCTATCTTTAGAACGAGGCCCCATCATACCTGTCCCACCTTCTTTTGCACTTGCTGCTCTCCGGCCACTGACTTGACAAGGTGGTTGGCAGGCTACTCTGTTTCTAGGAACTCAAGAGCCACAGAAAGGCTACTCTGTTTCCACAACTCCCATTCACTTATATGGGAGTTACAGGAGCAGCATATCTCAACAAGCTTGGCTGTTTGCGTAATCGTGACCACCTAGTCAGTTACTGGCCAGAGAGCAAAAAGGATAGCTCCCAGTATTCTAATGAATGAGTGGACAAAGTGAATGAGGCATGGTGGATCATGAGTTAGCATTGTACCTTGCAGCACTGGGTTCCTAGGTTCAAATCCAACCGGGGAGCATGATTGGATTCAACGCTCCATTGTGGTTGTATATTTTCAGGCATATTTTGACCTATAAAAGGAAATTAATCATGCAATTTACCGTATGTCTACATTAAAAGGGTTTTCCCATCTTGGACGTTTATGGCATTTCCACAAATTCCCATGATGCTTGAAGGATGTGACTATTCTATCAAAAATGTAATAGAAGGCACTTTATGAAGAATCTATGGAATACAAACTGGTCAATACAAACTGTATGTTTAAAACATTGCCGTTTTAGTTTCACATTCATTTATTTTTGTGTATTACATGTGTTTTGTAGCTATAAATTCCCAGTAAGAAAGAAATTTCATGCCGTGCTCAAGGAAAATAATTCTAATAACTTGTAAAAGCAATTTATTTAAATAATGGGGTAGACGTTCATTAAACTGGAACTACCGCCAAAAACTAAATGAAGGAAACAGATGTTTAATTTAAAAGGATAGACTCTCATTAGGATTGTTTTAACAGCAACATTTCCAGTAAATCTTTAGTTAGGGGCATCAGATTAATTAAGGAAAGGTGTGTGCTGGGAAAAAAGACACAATGCAATACTTGGGCCAAATATGGCAAAGTCTTGAAGTGAGAATGGCAGGAAAATTATAATTGTGCATCTTTTTATAGGTTAAATACAATAAGATTGAATATTAACATTGTATGCGAATAACCCTACTGTCAAAACAAAACATGAACTGTAGTGCTGAAAGTGCACCATGTTAGTTACAGATTTAGAGCTTTGTGAGGCTTGTTTTTTTCAGGACTAGTTGTAGTTTTAATTTGTACCATTTAGGGGTATATAGGACTTGTTGTTTAACTTGTATTCCTTTTTTTGGAGGGAGTATGAACAAAAAAACGCATTGCTTCTGTAGTTCTTTTTGAATTTATTTAAGTTATTTACCTAGCGGGAAAATTGATGTGTTAATTTTTTTAGTATATAGTTGCGGCAATACCAACTATATGTAAAATGCGATAATAAAGCAAAAAGGGAAAACGTTTTTTTTTGTGTATCTTTTTATATTGGAATATCTTTTATATATATCTGAACATTTTATTTATTATCACTTACTTCTATATTGCAGTGTATTATACCTGTCAGTGTAAAACTGAGAGGCAGCCTATTAGGTCCAGCCTTTGGCATACACACGTGGCAGACCTGGGGGCCCTTCTTTAGGCCCCTGTCGGCCATGGCAACCCATTAATACTGTGTTATTGCTTCGTAAAGAGACAAGAAGCCTCTCTCTGTCTAACCACTTAGATGTCGCAGTCCCTATTGACCACGAAATCTGAGGTATCAAATGGACCGGGATCAGAGTCATCTCCAATCCTGGGCCGGTGCAGCAGAGTGTGAGCTGTAATATACCCAGGGATTAATACATATCACTAAATAATATTTCACTGTAGTCTAGAGTATGGTGACCATATGTCAAGTAAACAACATATTTATTTCTTATGTGTTATTTGTAGTTGCTAAAAATTGTTATTTACTGTTGTGCGTATATCTTTTTAAGTTCATAGCATTGTTAAAGTCGTTACCATTTTTTCAGCATTGCGGGAAAATTCATATTCATATTATACTAATGTTATCTATCGAAATTAAATAATGTGTTAAATTCTTCACGAAATATCATGTCTAATGGTTATTTGTTGTCTTGAACTTCAAGATCTCAAAAACTTTGAGTTGAAAATGCTCTAGGATGTTAAAAAAAATTGTCTAATATACTTAATCTAATGGTCAATGTTCCCAGTCACCAGTCATTGGGTCTGCTAACCTTCAAAATGTATATAATCAAGAAGTAGGGGAGAGGTGAGTATGACTGCAGAATCAGCACTGGAGCAATAAAAATATAATTTGCATCAAAGGTGGACAGAAGATGGACAATCTACATTTTTCAAACCGTGCTTGAATGACAATGACTTTGGTTCTCTTTTGAAAATTATTGTGTATTTATTATTTAAATTTTCAACCAAAAAAATATATAAAAAATGCCGTTATCGTTATTGACTATTGTATTTTGCTATCACAGTATGGCCAGTCCCTAATCTGAGGAGACGGCATTGTCCTTTCATTAAGAGTTGCTTGCTTTTGAAATAGTACCATTGACCTGTTTTGGTCATAAGCATCTTGTTTCAAGCCACTACAGAGTAGAACATTGAACAATTCTGTTTTCTTAAGAATTTTTTGGAGATCTTCCAAAGTATAGCATGGTTCATCACACTGAGATTGAAATCCGCATATACTCCATGTACATTTTCTCCATTCTTTAGCGAGGCACTGCCATACTACATGTATTACTTTAAAATGAGGATAATAACAACTGTTCAACTCCATGGCCCAGTGAGTCATGCAGCTCTGTTGTTAGAGATTGTTCTTCAACCCATTGCAATTTGGATTTTCAGAAATGTGCCATTTAATAGCACCATATTTTTTGTTTAATAAGTGGCGACAAGATGTGCGGAGGTTTAATACGTACCTTTCAGGTCATTCGTAAACAAGTCATTTGTTAGAACTGGCCCTGATACAGGCTTAATAGTATAGCTTTCTTCTGTCGGGGAAAAAAGACTTGTGCTGTTAGAGATCTTTTAGGGTTGTAACCAATGGTGAAAAATTATGATCTTGGGCCCTGGACTGTACATGAACTATAGACCCCCAATCTACATGTGTGTCTCACCTACATGTCAACGTACATAATGCTGTATGCCTCCCACCTGCTGATGGACATTATGATACTTAAAACAATTGCTACCAATAGCATACCCTATCTTTGAGAAAATATATCATGTATAATTTAATCTGATACTCTAAATAAAAATGTTATTGCCAGGTAGCCAGCATATGGCAAAAAAAATAACAACTAAAATGTGTCCCGTCACCTCAACATGAGGTCCAAGCAGCTCTCAATGCAAGTGAAACAGACCATCGTTAGTTTGAAAAAAAAATGAAGAAATCTATGAGAGAGATAGCACAAATGTTAGGAGTGGTCAAATCAACAGTTTGCTTTATTCTTTGGAGAAAAAAAGAGCACACTGGTGACCCTGTGAACTCCAAAAGGCAATATTGGTGGATAATAGCAGAATCCTTTCCATGGTGAAGAAAAAACCCTTCACAACATCTACCCAAGTGAAGAACACTCTCCTGGAAGTAGGTGTATCATATTTAAGTCTACCATAAAGAGAAGACTTCATGAGAGCAAATACAGAGGGTTCACCACAAGGAGCAAACCATTAGTCAGCCTCAAAAATAGAAAGGCCAGATTAGACTTTGCCAAACAACATCTAAAGAAGCCGCCCAGTTCTGGAACAGCATGAAACTAAGATCAACCTGTACCAGAATGATGGGAGGAAGAAAGTATGGAGACGACTTGGAGCGGCTCATGATCCAAAGCACACCACATCCTCTGTAAAACATGGCGGAGGCAGTGTGATGGAATGGGCACGCAGGGCTGCCAAAGGCACTGGGTCACTAGTGTTTATTGATGATGTGACTGAAGACAGAAGCAGCCGGATGAATTCTGAAGTGTTCGGGGATCTACGTTCTGCTCTGATTCAACCAAATGCAGCAGGTTGATTGGACTTCGCTTCACAGTACAGATGGACAATGACCCAAAACATACTGCAAAAGCAACCCAGGAGTTTCTTAAGGCAAAGAAGTGGAATATTCTGCAATGGCCAAGTCAATCACCAGATCTCCACCCGATCGAGCTGCATTTCACTTGCTTAAGACAAAACTTAAGGCAGAAAGACCCACAAAC
This sequence comes from Rhinoderma darwinii, assembly GCF_050947455.1. Taxonomy (NCBI): domain Eukaryota; kingdom Metazoa; phylum Chordata; class Amphibia; order Anura; family Rhinodermatidae; genus Rhinoderma; species Rhinoderma darwinii. The sequence goes on from NC_134692.1 coordinate 29,577,240, forward strand.
AAGCAACAACTGAAGACGCTGCAGTAAAGGTCGGGCAAAACATCACAAGGGAGGAATTCCAGCGTTTGGTGATGTCCAAAGGATTCTCTACAAAGTATTAAAAAATATATATATTATTTATGATAATGTTAATTTGTCCAATTACTTTTGAGCCCCTGAAATGAGGAGGCTGTGTAGAAAAATGGTTGCAATTCCTAAACGTTTCACAGGCTATTTTTGTTCAACCCCTTGAATTAAACCTGAAAGTCTACACTTCATTTGCACCTCAGTTGTTTCATTTCAAATCCAATGTGGTGGCAGCAGAGCTCAAATCATGAAGATTGTGTCACTGTCCAAACAATTCTGGACCTATCTGTATATGCAGATGGACCTGTCTCAGAAAAGGGACAACCTCTTGACCAACTTACCTATTAACAAAAAAGGATTGACCAAAGTGGTAATCCGTTTGATCACTGTATATAAACTAATCATAAATATTTTGGCCAATACTGTGTCTTCTTTTATATGTAAACATTATATATATTATATAATCACTTTTGTTTAATGTATATGTTTATATAGAAAATTGCGTCTTAATGGAAAAGTTTGCTACACAAGTATGATGATTATATAGCCAAACCTTTGAGAGGTTTCTGCATTCCTTACCAGTTTAGTTCTCGACCATTAAAGGGTTAGCTGAGGAAAAACACTGCCAAAATGGAGCAACAAATACTATCTGTCTTTTGTTGAGAGTATTAGTCTACCTGGTCTAAGGTCACATTGTTACATTAATCTTGTAACCCTCCATCAAAAACTAGATACCTTTACTTTAGGAGCACACATAAATACAATTTATTTTACAGTTCAGATTCAAGTGTATCTATCTGGAGTGAAATGAGTGAATAAATTTGTTTCCCATTCACACGCTGTGCAGAACAGAAACATTTGGAAATAAAATGACTTATGATTATGAACAGAACATTTGGTTTCTTGCTGCTGCAGTTTGGTACATTTTGAGAAAATTGGATGAGTACAAAAACGTTCTTCATTGCACCTACCGAGTTTAGATGTGTCAAGAGCTATTGAATGTGGCAAAACAAGCAGTGCGGTCTACAGATGTGAGTGAATATCTTATTTTCAAACGGCACTTTCAATAAATCCCTTTTGCAACTGTTACTATACAAATGAGCATTGTGCCCGGAAGGCCTTAATCTCAGCGTATGAGTTTCATTTAGTTCCAGTACCTCAGTTGATACTACAGGGAGTATTGCAATCTATTACAGAAATGCCACGTGTACTAAAATCTACATAGACATTAAAGGAATTGCTCATTTTTTTTAAAGCTGAATTTAAGATCATTAAGGCCGGGTTCCGACGTAGCGTACATGCTGCAGAATTTCCGCAACGGAATTCTGTGCGGAAATTCTGATGCATCTATAGTAGCAGCAAAGTGGATATGATTTACAAAATCTCATGCCCAAGCTGCAGAAAAAAAATGCAGCGTAAATGTTAATAACTTGACCTGCGTTGCAGAATTTAATTTAGCAGCATGTCAATTTATGCTGCGTTTTTTTTCATTTTCCGTTGCGGGCTTTCCCCCGTTGAATTCAATGGGGATGCAAAACCTGCAACAGAAATGAAGCCTTACGTTTTTTTGCAGCGTAATCACAGTGTTTACGCCGCAAAAATCGCAACGGCGGAAGAAAAAAATTAACTTACTTACCCATAACACCCTCCTTCTTCCTGCAGTCCGGCCTCCTGGGATGACGTTGCTTCCCATGTGACCGCTGCAGCCAAACACAGGCTGCTGTGTCACTTGGCCTGAAACGTCATCCAGGGAAGCTGGAGCGGATGTCAGGGGATGGGGAGGGGGTAATATGAACAGATTTCCTCCGTGGTGCAATTTTTCAGACGAAATGTCCTGCGGGTTCCAGGTCGGACACGCTGCGTGATTTTTACGCAGCGTATACGTCCGCTGGGAACCCGGCCTTATAGTAACTAATATGCTGTCCTAATCTGAAATAAATCCACTATAACGTAACAGGCAGGATGGTGAATGTTTCTAACAATTTAAATGCCGCAGCATTTAAGGTGTTAAACTGGCGCAATCAAATGATCTTTGATTCCGCCCGTTGCAGTGAGGTGTCGTCTGTATAACACAGCCATCACCCGCTCGTGTTATGTCTTCAGCATTAATACAGCAGTTATCGATTAGCTGTAGGCAGTACTCTTTTAGTCAGAGCCACGAGATTTTGCGATAACCGACGAGATCTCGCAGTCTGACGCTGTATGCTGCCATATGGGGTCGTGGAAAACACTGGGCATGCTGAAATCCACCTACAAGGAAGGTCAGAGCCGACTGCTGCAAAAAGTCAGGTTATTTGCATACTCGGCGAGCGGCTTACACAGATTTTTTTTTTTTTTATAACATACTGTATTTAAAAAACATATTTATTTTTTTGTGGGGGGGCTGCTATCTATTTTTCAAGTAAAACACAGTATGACTGGTGATATGTTCCTTTTAAGTTAGTTTAGATATAAATGGCAACTTTTGGATATATCATGAGATCGCACACTACTGCTACACAGTGACAAATAAGTACAATATCCACTGGTCAAAGAGGAAAGCTTCAAGCTTTAGTGGTATGGGATATGAAGTTCAGTCTCTCCCTTCTTTGGGCCAGTTCAAGTAGAATGTTGGAAAATCTTTTTTTGCTCATTTTTGTTGATATCTCCTCATACACAGTCTAATTCTCTGAAAAAAAATTGAATTAGTAAAAAAAAATCAGACTGTGCATATTCATATATTGACCTTGTATGTATGTATGTGTATATATATATATATATATATATATACATATACATGTTAATAAGAGGACTTTTAAAGCATCTTTTTTTCCATGATGAACAAGACCAACTTTTTTAACCTCTCTTTGCTAGAGAGACCTCTCATCCTATTTAATTCTATAGCTTTAATGCATTTTGTTATATAGGTTTCTATATGACAAGAGATTTGGGGTTTGAACAGTGATATATTGTTTCATCAATAGAATTGGATACACATAAGGATAATAGATTGCAAGATATTATACAGTAGATAGTTATAATCTTCGGCTTTGAGTTAAACATTAAAATAGTCCATCGATTTGAAGTTTAGGACGAAGATTACAAAAAAGATTTAAGCACATTGGAGACTTTAACATTCTTATAAGAGGATATTCCAAGCATTTCACTCACAGTGGAGAGATATTGGCTTTTTAGATAATACTTGTTTAAAATAAGTTAAAACCGCTGGTGTTCACCTGTTCAGAAAGCAGAGAGCCTCAGGTCTCTAAGGATAAGATCTAATATACGCATCCAAAAGAAATGTTAAAAAAAGAGAAAGTATAAATTATATTCTGGCTATAAAAAAACAATAAAAAAAAAAAAAAAAAAAGGTCAAGCGTAAAAAACCAAACAGACCTGCTGTATAAGAAACTGTTTTATGAATATAATTCTTATTTTATTTAAATCTCGGTAAGGGCTCATTCAGATGAGTGTGTAACTCATCCGTGTGACAACCGTTAAAACAATGGCCGTCACACGGACTCATGTATCTCAATGGGGCCGTTCACATGGCCGTGGAAAAACAAGACATATTTTCCTGAGTTTTCACACATCCCTCCATAGACTCTAGTGTATGAGGGATCTATGATAACACGTCACGCACGGGTGCGCCTCGGACGTGAAAATTGTTAGTTTTTCACTTCAAAGGTTGCCGACACTCGTCTGAATGTAGTCTAAGGGCTGATGTATTACAGGTATCGGGAACATAGCTCTGCTATCAGACTGTATTCATTGACACGAAGGTCGATTTTCTACAAGACCTACAAAGGATTTTTTTGGTACTGATAGTACAGTATTTGCTTCATACTTTGCTAATTGCAAAAGCAATAAAGATATGAAAAGGCAGATAATACTATCCGAAGTCCAAAGTAATGAAAATAAACAATAGGAGACAAGCAAAGAGGAAAGCATCACCCACTAATTTTGCACACCCAAGAGAATTCTATGCCAAATTAGAGCGTGCCAAAGTATACAGAATATAATCTAAACTATATAAAAGGAGCCTAAAAGCCCATAGAAAAAAGGCAACCAGGGCAATTATATATTGCATGGTCACTGGGGGTCATGTTCTTTCCTCCCTGGTAGGACCCCCAGTGTGTCATAGAGATAGTACACCTAGGAATGTACTATTTGAAGATTATCAGGATGGGAACCCTTATCATTGGCAGTCCCTTTGGGTCCTTAGAGTATTTTTAATTGTTTTTCATTCAAACACATATTTTGGAATGTATTGGTTCAAAGTATTGTTTTTTTCACTGTATGATAATAGTGTAGGTACTGCTTTTTCAGAGGGAAATCACTTACAGAGTAATTTTCCATAGTATGATTGGTCCAAAGAACTAAAAAGTGACACCCATGGTCGTAACAAGAAAAGGCTGCGCCCATAGCAGACTTTTGAATGTCCCTCCCTTCCCATCGCGGCAGGATGTTAGCTGTATGTTACAGCTGGCACCCTCTCTGAATTTCGCGGGCACAACTTCAGTGCGTGTACCATCCACTGGACGTATATCTGTTTATCCATTTGCGGGAATGCATTGCTATAATGGACGTACAGTTGTGTCTATTTGCAGAAAGGGATTATTGTCTGTATGGAGGATAACTGGATGCTACGATAACAGCATTATTTACTGCTCATCCTTATAAAGGACTATGCAGATATTACCTTCTCTCCAGGCCCTGTGGCATATCTGTCGTTTTGCACCGGTATGTTGTAATGTGCTTACACTGTGACAGTGTAAGTGTCACACATATATGCGTCCCTCAAGATGGTCTCTTCCATTTGTGTGCTGTGTTCCTTGCTCCTTAATCTTCTGGGCGCTGCTGAAGCCGCTGCCGGACTTAGTCCTGAGGGATGGCCAGCGTCAGGACATTGTAGGAGTGGAAAACCCCCCAACTGGTATTCTTTGTTTTCTCACGTGGCGTGTGAAGAGTTTGCATGTCTTCTGTGGTCCCCGTGTCTTTTCTCCCTGTTGGTAAATTCTTGTAGCTGTGCGTCCCTGAAGTAGTCTGTCCTCCTCTTGTCTTGCGTCTTGTCTGTGTAAACCACTGGTGTCATTGGTGGCTGCAGTCGAGCACTTGGCACAACAGCTGCAGCTAGGTGGGTGCATCTCAGGCGGCATCTCCATTATCAGCACTAGAACATACCTTTAATAAAAAATAATGCTTGAAGGAAGAGTAGGTATTAAGAACTCCAGAATAGAGTTTAACATTATTCTTATATGTCTCTGTCACCTGTGACTGAACACTGAAATACATTTATTAAATATTCAAGAAGAAAGTGACTCACCTTTAACAATTTATTGAAGCACATAAAGAACTTTTTAGCATCTGGAGCTACTGCCCTTTCTAGATAGGCAATGCTAATTTCCTTTATTGTGATACATATTAATAACGTTCCCTATTTTAATGCAGAAAATATTTTTTAGGAATTATATGCCGTAAAATATTATTGTGCTCTTTAATATTATGGTAAAGGTAAGAATAGAGCACCAGTTAGGCTAGGTTAAAATCACTTTTGAGTCTTCCCTCTGAGGTATGTGACGGAAGGCTGTGACATATGCCACTGTATAGACATACAGTAGTATATGTCGCACATAAGGCCCTAATGAAAAAAAAACTATATTGCGTAGTATACTGTATATTTATGGTGTGTGTAGACTAGCATAATAGAATACACTATTCTATATAGAGCAATACAGTAAAAAAAAACATATACCAAGTGGTATACAGAAAAAAACAAGTAACTGGAGCAGCACTGTGGCCAAAAAAGCCTTGCGGCGGGTGCAGAGTTTCAGGAGGAGTGACCTCTCCCCGAGATCAAATGCAAAGAATGGACGAAGAAGCAGCCCTCCAAAAATATCAAAAGGGTTTATTCACCACCACATCTAGGTGCAATGTTTCACCCTCACATTGAGGGCATTTTTATGCTTGAAAATGCCCTCAATGTGAGGGTGAAACGTTGTACCTAGATATGGTGGTGAATAAACCCTTTTGATATTTTTGGAGTGCTGCTTCTTCGTCCATTCCTTACTAAGTGGTATATACGTTCTCTGTTTTACAATTAGGTTACAGGGTTGGCACACAGCTTGGCGGTTACATACACTGAAGGTCATTTAGCTTGGATGTTACAGTCTGTGTTCTTTGGTCACTCTTTCAGGCAGGTGTGACTAGACCTTCATCTGCCCTCTGTACAGGATTCATTCTGGAAGTGGTCCGAAACCATTGACAGGATATACAAACGTCCTCTTACTGTGTTAGGGGTGCGGGTTCAAGTTAACTCTTTGCGGAAGTATCCTCTTACATCTATTTAAGGGAATACAGTATATAACATAGAGGCAGCCCGTGCGGCTCCTATGAGGCCGCTGGAGAGATGGGGGCTTTCCAGGTTGGTGTTTTTCCAAAATCTTATTAGGACCTAAAAAGGGATGTTATCTCCATGAGGCTGCAATATATATATATAAAAACAGATGTACCAGAAGTACTCAAAACGGAATTGAAAATGGGGTATCAACACTTCATGTCCCAGGTGGTAAGGAGTATGGTGGTGTCAAGCAGCACCTGAAGGAGGCCCAATTTTTTGCTTTGCTATGGGCCGAACCTCTCTTTGTAGTGCCTGTTTTCCCGCTTTTCAGAACAGAACTGCTTGCAAAGATCACTAACAATGTTGGGTGAAGTACGAAATGTGAGGATGTAAGTATTGAAAGTACATAAAGAAAAGTGTTCCTCCATGGAGGAGAAAAAGGTTTTGCATTACAATGTTATTCATACAGTAGTACGGATCAGAATATAACTAGAAAAAGTAAATCTTTGATTATATCTGGATATAATTGCTCAATTCTGGTGATTGACATAGGATGAAGTTGTTCAGTTTGGTTATTCATACTGTAGCATTGGCCAACAGACAAGACTTGGGTATTGGACTATTATCACTATTGGAAAATGGAGGTCGTCTTTCGAACGTTGCCTTGCAGAGTAAATTATGATTTTCTGAATTTCCCCAGGAAATAATTTTGGGAACCATTGCAGCAAATATCATAAAATGTCATACTTGCAGAAGAATACTTTCAAACCGCGATGTGTTCAGCTATTAATTTTTTTGTTTCTTTTTCATACATACAAAGTGATTTCCCCTTTGCCCATTCCTTCCAAGTGAAAAATGTTATACTAACATAATAAACTCATTTTAGAAGTCTTTTCCTGTTCCATATAAAATTACAGGGATTCAGTCAGAAAGTTGACAGTGTAATTATACACAATTTGAAGTACAACATTTTACTAATAAATATTGTCATGGCTTCCAGATCCCTGTAATTTACAGAGTATACATTACAACTCAATCAAAGTTACAGATTTTTTTAGTCCTATGACTAGAAGGTTTGGTAGATCTTAAATGAACATTGACAGTAGGCAATGCAAAAATAAAAGTTCTCAGCAATTTCTCGCTTTAAGGCGATATTACAATCTGAGACATTTATGGCATATACGCAGAACGGGGTCCCCTGACCACGTCCGGCTAGACAACATGGCGTAGACTGAATGGGGAGAAGGCATGTGCATGGCTCTCTTCATGCAAGTCTATAAGAGTTGTGGAAAGAGCCAATCAAGCTGCCAGTTGACTGGCGTTTTCCCAATGTGTAGGGTTTCCTATCAAACTTTTATGGCACATCCTCTGAATATTCTGTCTCATATATAAATACTACTTAATATCTTCCTCTACTCTAATTTTATTGTGTCTCGTATTGCAATCAAAACTGTGATAAAGCAACAGAGAACAGGAGTCCTCCAGCAGTAGTCCAGGACCGCTAAATCAGACCCTCAGTAAAGCCCTTGCCCCTCCAGCCATCTGCCAGTCAAAAATGGAGAAAATTAACATATGTGTAACACAAGTTTTCTACAAGACTTCTTCCATAGCATGCAGAAAATCTGCTGACTGCTAAAGACTACGGGGGTATATACCTAACACTCTATGTGTAGCAAAGTCACAATATGCTCAAAAACTCACTTTTTGCACAAAAATTTAGCGACTTTTCGATTTTTACACCACATCTGCCACTTTAAAAAAAAAGGGGACAGGGCTTAGCAGGAAGGGTGTGGCCAGGCTGGCGTAGATTTCATTCAGTGGCACACGGACAGTCGAAGATGCAACAAAGTTATTAAGCCTGTGCCTTTATTCCTGTCACTGCTAGAGGGAGAAGGCTATAGTAGTGTGTCGGCGATTCCCAGCACGAGCAGAAAAGACATGGAGAATGAGCAGCGCTCACACAAGTGTCGCAGCACCTTCAAAACAGTTGGTCGGCAGGTGTGCCAGGAGTCGGACCCCCACTGAACAGATATTGATATCAATTTCTTAGTACTGGAAAACCCCTTTAATTAATCTCCATTATGAGTAGATTTGCTTTCTCTCTTCTGATTTTTATGATTCATTTCTAGACTCTATTTTATTTTTAAGTGTTGTCTAGTAGTTGTTTTTTTTAACCCCTGTCGACCGCATGGATAGTGTTTCTACAGAATGTCTTCTGTGTGAGTCTTCAGTGAGTCTTTTCAGAGACATAATTCCTGTGATTGTATCCAACCACATTGTTGCTGGTTATCTGTTTATTCTTTTGCCTTCAACTTTTTCAAGCACAATTGTCTTTTCAATTGAAGTTGGTCTTCTCATGGTATGTCCAAAATAAGACCCCTTTAGTTTGGACAATTTAAGTGAAAGGTTAGCCTGATTTGGTTAATGATCCATCTGTTTGTTCACGGTACCCTCCGAAGTCATCACCAGCACTACAGTTCAAAGGCATCAATACGTTTCCTGTCCCTCTTCTTCATTGTCCAGCTCTTACATCCATAGAGAACCACAGAGACTACCATGGCTTACACAATTCTCATCTGTATATTTGGAGACACATTGTCATATCTAATGATCTTATCTAGGTCTTTCATCCTTGTTCTGCCAATGGCCAGTCTGTGTCTTACATCTTGGCTGCTGGATCGCTTATTGATATGAATTGATCCATATTGGAAAAAGCTGTGAACTACTTCTATATCTTCTCCATCAGGGATTATAGAATAAGTATGTGTACAGGTCTGGTTCTCAACCAGTGATATGTGTGCCTCAATGGGCAAAAAAAAAAAAGTCTCCCCATAGCCTCGGGGGCTCTTTTATGACTTTATTGGTGTAGGAGGTGCTCAACCTAAACATTGAAGTTAACTCTTTGAATATTATAAATTGCAGTATAGGAGATTTCATGCTGAGAATAGCATGGCAGAGAGGTAGTGCCAGCTCCATGTTGAAGGTCTAATGAGAAAAGTTGGACATTGGTGTGTGCAGCAGTGGAAACATTATGTCCTGAATGGAGTCCCAATTCCAGCCAAAATATTTGTAATGATGTGCATGGTACTACAGCAATCTATATTCTTTATACTTTCAACTTCCATTTCTGTCGATTGAATCCTTGGATTCCGGTCAATGTTGTATTTGTAAGGCACATAATGGATTCATATGTTTTCAGGTTCTAGTTAAAATGCATAAAAAATGCAATTAAAATTTAGACCTATTGGAAATATAGATTAGATTTATTAATGCTGAAATTGACATTTCAATTTAAGGCAGTCTTAATTCAAGCACTGAAATCACTGCACAATTTAGTAGGAGTATAAATCAAGCCACTTAATTATATTCATGTAAATTTACAAGTTATGATTTCAGAAATCAAGTGACATATGCTGTGAGTCACATTTTCATGTATTGGCCAAATTTCTAAGTATAGAGCTCTCCAGTTTTGTTAGAGTAGAAAATATATAACTTAAAGTGGCCTTGTCTCCCATAGTGCCTATAAAAAGTATGCACCACCCATGGATTTTTATGTTTTATTTTGCAATAGCAATGAACCACAGCGTTTTAATTACTGTATTTTTCAGAATTAATGTTGCTAAAAAGTGTGCGTGTTATATTCCGCATCACGGGCGCCCACTGGTGCCAGACCCCTTGACATTTCCTGAATAACCCGGCTTTACACGGAACTGCAACCGGCCCCATTGAATGGAGCTGTGCTGCAGTTCCCTGCACAGCGGGTGGTCGGGGCGCCGCTGTGCAGGGAAAAACAGTGAAGGTATGCGGGGCTAAATCAGCACAGGTGACCCTTCATTTTCAGGACTGGTGGGGTCCCAGAGGTTGGACTCCCAACAATCATAAAGTGAGGGCCTTTCCTAGCCTATCTTATAAGATCGGAATATCCCTTTTAACATGTATTTTTTAAGATTTGGTGGTGGCTTTCTTTTAATTCTCCATGTCATTATCTATATATATAAAAAAACAATCCTTAAATCTTGCCTTTTTCACACTGGCCATTTAATCAATAGACTGACACTTTTATTTTGTAGAGATCACTTTTCAGCTCATTATTATCACACGCAGGATTACAATGAAAAGTAACTCCTCTATATAGATAACACAGGATCCACCAGTAATAATGCATGATGGACACAGCTCCCCTCCTCCCCCTCCCTGCACAATGACTTCTGTACAGGTCACAACACATTCCTAGAAAACTTTCATATAGAAGTCAACAGGTCTTGTTCTGAGTTTTTTTATGGCCATGTAGCTGCTGTAATACAAATCTCTAAACTGCTATTATAGCTCAGAGAAACAGCTCAGGCAAGATGGCTGTCCCCATAAACATGCACAGACAAAAGACTAAAAACATATATACAATCAGAAAATAAAAACAGATAAGAAAAATAAAATATTTCAGTACATAGTTTTCAATACTAGAAAAAATGGTGATTGATTGCCTAGATAGATACCTAGTGCACTTTCCTCCCATTAACCCCTTTACGACATTTGACGTATCCATACGTCATAGCCGGGTAGGGAGAAGTATGGAACGGGCTCATGGAGTGAACTCGCTCCATACGATGCGGGTGTCGGCTGTATGTTACAGACGACACTTCAGAGTAATGAGCGGGATCGCGCTCGAGCGCAATCCCGCTAGTTGCCGCGGTCAGTAGTATTTCAATCGTTAGAAAGAGGGGAGCGACCCCCTCTAGCACCTCATCGCGCCCCCCGCAATGGTGGCGATGGTTGCTATGGCTGCCTGGGGGCCTAATGAAGGCCCACAGGACCGCCATCTTTGTTCTCCTACTAAGCCCTGCTTCTGGCAGGGCTTAATAGAAGCCTGTCAGAAAGACGATGTACTACAATATATTGGTATTCAAGTATATTGTGCAAGCGATCCAACAATCGCTGGTTAAAGTCCCCTAGGGGCACTAATAAATAAAGTAAAAAGAAGTCAAATAAAGTTGTTTTTTTATGTAAAAAATTTTTTTTGAATTAAAACTTAAAAAAAAAAACCTTTTCCCATTTTACCCTAGAGCATAGTAAAAAAAGAAATAAATAAACATAATTGGTATCGCCGCATCCGTAAAAGTCTGAACTATTACAATATATCATTATTTAACCCACACGGTTTACACCGTAGGAAAAAAAATATTGGAAACGCCAGAATCGCTATTTTTTTGGTCACCTCATCTCCCACAAAAAATTGAATAAAAAGTGATCAAAACATCACATGAATCCCAAAATGGTATCATTAAAAACGAAAGCTTATCCCACAAAAAATATGCCCTCATACCACTTAATCAACAGAAAAATAAAAAACTTATGGCTGTCAGAATTTGGCGACACAAAATAGATTACATTTTTTAAACTTAGTTTTTTACTTGTAAAATTAGTAAAAGATAGAAAAAACTATATATATTTGGTATCGCCGTAATCGTATTGACCCGCAGAATATAGTTAACATGTTGTTTTAATTGCACAGTGAATTTCGTAGAAACGGAGCGCAAAAAGCAATGGAGGAATCGCTGTTTTTGAAATTTTCTACCCCACAAATAATTTTTTCCTGTTTCCTAGTACATTATATGGCACGATAAATTGTGCTACAAAAAACTACAACTCGTCCCTCAAACATCAAGCCCAGGAGGGGAGGAAACAAGCAAAAATCTAAATCTGAAAGTTGTTTACTACGGGAAGGGGTTAAAAGTGGCCTGCATAGAGATGAGCGAATTTTCCAAAACTCTTTTAGAGTCCGAAACAGCAACATATATGGGTAGAGGGAGTGATAATCACAGTTCATTTTTGGGAAGGCTTCCTGAAAGGCATTATGGGTAAGCCATTCTTTTTCCAATTCATAAAATTGCGGCTGGCGCTCGCCTGCGGCCTTAATTGTGCCCCCCCCCCCCAACTCCAAAAGTTTTGGAATACGCCGAATCCAAAACTGGGAAATTCTGACTCCATTTGAATTATGTTGAATCGATTCGCTCATTTCTAGTTATGTGCATTATATAGCATCTCATTTCTATGTGTCATTTAATTAGTGCTGCAATGTTAAAGCAAGACTTTTATACATGACCATATGCATATGTACTGTACAGAAAAACACATTCTATAGGAGCAAGCAACATGAGCAAAAACTTTATAGGAAACTTCATTTATACCTGTACTTTTGCATATTTATAATATGTACATTATTAAGTAATCTGCCAATATGAAATTGAAACATTAATCATTTCAAGAACTCCAGTTCTTCAAGACGAATGGTAAAATCTTCACATATAAAATGAAGCAGAGATTTATTGTAGGTTATTAGCTCTGATTTTTGCTTTTTAGACTAAATGACAAGAAAAGATTTGTATTGTATCTGCCAAAAGGAGTTTTACATGCCACAGTAAAGCTGTATATATATATATATATATATATATATATATATATATATATATACTGAATATTCCATTTATGGTTTTATTAGAAGCCGTAAAAATAAGAGAAAGATTTTAAAAACACAATAGCTAAAAAGGGTAGTCCCTAAACCCTTAGTAAATTGTCATGCAGAAAAATCATAGGGCCCCGTAGCAAAACTCAGAATGAGCCTCATGCCCCCTCTAAGAGCTCCGACAAATGTGCTACTTTTTTATGAAAGTTAATGTACACTGTAATTTTGTAACATATCTTTCAGGGTTGGAGCTCCGTTTTCCACACATAGTGCTCCAAATCCCCTGTCTAACTTCCCACTGTCATAGAGTTAAATGATAAAACTCTGGCTGCCTGCAGCCACCACTAGAAGGAGCTGACTTGCTTATGGATTTATACAGCTACTAAAGAAATTAATGAGAGCTTTAACCCCTTTGAGACACGGCCTATTTCAGTTTTTTCATTTTTGTTTTTTGCAGGACAAGTTGTAGTCAGTCATGGCACCATGTATTGTACCGCATAATGTACTGGGAAGCTGAAAAAAAATATTTGTGGGGTGAAATGGGGAAAAAGCAACAATGACGCCATTTTTTGGGGGTTTTGTTTTTACGGCATCCATCAGGCGGTAAAAACGACATGTGTACCTTATTCTACAGGTTAATACGATTATGGGGATACAAAATTGATATGTTTTGTTTTATGTTTTACCACTTTTAAAAAACAATTATTTGCTAAAAAAAAAATGTTTTGTGTCGCCATGTTCTGAGAGACAGAACTTTTTTATTTTTCCGTTAATTTAGCGATGCTTCATTTTTGTGAGGCGAGTTGTTGTTTTCACCGATACCATTTTGGGGTATATGCGACTTTTTGAGCACTTTTTATTTATTTTCTTTCGAGAGCTAAGGTGACCAAAAAACAGCAATTTGCGTATATTATAATTTTTTTTACGCCATTCAACGAGCGGGTCAAACAACACTATATCGTGATAGTGCGGACTTTTACGGCTGCGGCAGTACCAGTTATGTTAACTTTTATTTTTTTTTTAACATTACTTTATGGGAAAAATGAGACTTTTAATACTTTTTTATTTTAAACATAAAAAAAAACTTTAATGAACTGTTTTTACTTTTTTTATTAGTCCCCCTAGAAAACTTGAACCAGCGATCCCTGGATCGCTTGCATGATATAGTGCAATACTAATGTATTATATCGTGATACGGACAGTCTCCTTTGAAGACCTGTCGGAGGCAGAGCTTTAAACGAGTACAAAGATGGCAGACCTGGGGACCTGTATAGGGCCCCCAGGCTGCCATAACAACCATTGTAAATGGCCGATCATGCCGCGGAGGGATGCAATGGCGTGTTTGAGGGTGCACCACCCTGATTTGAACAATTTAAATGCTGCGGTCATGATTGACAGTGGCATTTAAGGTGTTAAACGGGCAGAATCAAAGTGAACTTTGATTCCACTGCTGGAGAGAGGTGTTGGCTGAATAACACAGCCGTCACCCGCCGAGTATGGAGCGCGCTCAGCCCGTGAGCACGCTCCATACTTCCCCTTGGCGACAGCAACGTAATAGTACGTGGCATGTCGCCAAGGGGTTAAAAATCTCTAAGCAGTTAGATCCCCTAGTGGTGGCTGCTAGAAAATGCTAGGACAGTGTGTCAAAGAGCTGGAGAAACAGTTTAGTGCTGGGCCCCTTTCCACCACACGTGCTGTAGCAATTGCGTCATCTGCATCTATATACACCACGCCACTGTCCCCAGCGTAGCCTGCGGAACTGATGCAAGTCGACTGACCATCTAATCCAGTTCTTACAGTAACTCTACTCAGACTTATATAGAGGGGTCTCGAGTGGAGGATTTCTCTATATGACATCCATATGCCTTAAACGGATTGTACCATCTCGACTCATTCAAATGCTATGCCCTGTAGTATTGCATTTCCCCTGTAGTGGCCGCTGCAGTTGCTTGGAGCTACCCTCTGTAACAACAGGGGATAGAGAAACCGGACCAACAGCACTCAGTTATTCTCCCAAGCTTCATATTAAAAAGGAGCTCTTTATTATAGACAGGGGTAGTCCAATCGGGACAACCCCTTTAAGAACACAGGCCCACACTTATCAAAAGTGTTGTCATTTCAGCCAATGTGTAAGTTAAAGCTAGACGGTTTTATTGACATATGTTGCGACACATTAAGGACTGA
Organism: Rhinoderma darwinii; assembly: GCF_050947455.1. NCBI lineage: Eukaryota > Metazoa > Chordata > Amphibia > Anura > Rhinodermatidae > Rhinoderma > Rhinoderma darwinii. Next base: position 29,592,269 of record NC_134692.1, read on the forward strand.
ATTTGCCTTTGATAAATCAAAACATACATCGCTGCCATTTACTTTAACACTAATTAACTTTCACACTTTTTCTATGTCAGGGTCTGTATGGAGTAGAGATGCAACTCCACCCCTCCCCCCACATTTGCAGCTTTTAAAAAAAGTTGCATTTTATAAAAGTGTCTAAATCCTGGCTAAGCAGTAAGCCACGACTGCTTTTCATTCCATATTTCGACAAACTGCCGTGCATGGCGCAAATGGCTCAAAAAAGGTTAGACACTATTTTGGAGCCAAAAATGGTGCAAATACATTTAGAAATGTGGGCCACAGTATCTATAGTAATATCAGTTATCCACACAATGGAGGAGATTTATTGACTGCCGTTTCTTACGCCAATCTTAAACTGAGTTTGTTGGAGTGAAATTCGCCAAATGTATTAAAAGGTGAAAAACCTCTTAATAAATTTGGTGCATCTTGGACTGTCCTTAAAACAGAAAATGTAATCCACGCCTGCTATAAAATTGCGCCAATTTTCTATTTTCTGCGAATGAAAATCAGTTTCATTCACCTGACTGGAACTTTCAAAAATCCATGCACCTGCTGCAGAAACACGCTAATAACGCTAATAAGATTTTAGACGAAGGAAAAATTCTGCAATAAAATCTGCTGCGTGTGACTGCACCCTAATACAGACCTCCAAATTCCCTATACTGGTGTAGAATTAAATAATACAATTTTGGCTACCTACTTTTTTTTTTAAAATAATTTATTTTTTCAGCTTCTGTAGTGCAAATAGTGCATAATCTACATGAAAATAGGCAAAACTCCATTGTAAATACTCAGCAGTTTGTTTTTTCTCTTTGAAAGTAAATAACACACATTTAATAATTTGCTAACTGAAAACAGTCATTATTCCCTTGAAGAAAGTGTCAGCAAATTGAAGACTTTTGTGCGATCTTGCATAAAAGGCAGAAGTGATAATCACTTTATAGAGCATTCCGGCGCTTTTTAAAAGGTGAAAGTTTCAAAAGAGAATTGTTTTAAAATTCTGCATTGTGCTTCAAGGAGTTCCACTTCACATTCACAGAGCAGCGAGTAAACACGGCAAGGATGATTGATACCAGTGTTTGGGGCATTTTTCATATGCTCCAGAGACACTAATATGGCCGTGGAGGGCAACAAAATTAAATTTGTGCCTATAGGGATTTCTTGTATGAAGTGTAAACTCTCAATTTCAGTTTTGATCAAATAGCATCTGTGAGGTTATAACTAGACCATATTGTTAATAAATGCACAGCTATAACACTCCGCAATGATACAATCCTTATATATAATTACCAATCCTTTAGATGCTTATGCTGTTAAATGCTGTGACAAATCTGGGATCAGTAAAGAATAGGGACATTGAATAGAATACACAATGTACTGTACGTGGAAGCACACAAGGTTTAATCCACCAGTAATGTCCACCTTTCCTCGTGTAGTTTTTAGGTCTAACAGTCTACGCTGATTTATTAACCCCATGTATACATTATTGGCAAGGGGTAATTTCCATACATGTACCCCATCGTGATTGCATGGGCACAACAGATGTTCTGCCCGATGGCCACTAACGGCCACTTTACCACCACACATTCACACTAAGGGTAAGTTCACACATAGCGTAAATACTGCAGATGTTCCCGGATGGATTTTACTAACAGTGAGTGAACGTCTGCCGATTGCCCTGACCTACACTACTACCGGACTCTGCATCTTGCCTGCAGTTATTGTACCTCATCTGTCCATATCGGTCTTTGCCAATGGAGACTACTCTGGGGGTAGTAACCTAGGGTTACTAGCAGCCTTGACCACATCTCCGTACGGAGGTTAAAGGGTGAACACCTAGCTATCCCTTATACTCCGCTCCCTAGTTTAGCCCCACACCAAATCCATTGTCAACATAATGACTCCACACCATCCTCTCAAGAAATAGAAATTCAGGTGTAACTACTGTTTGCTCCAATATCCTATTGCCCCTACATCATATTCACAGTGCTCCTCAGAGGAAGCTGAGATCTGTGGAGTAGTTTGTTAGGGTCATTACACCATATTATTGTTTAAAGAGGCTCTGTCACCAGATTTTCAAACCCCTATCTCGTATTGCAGCAGATCGGCGCTGCAATGTAGATAACAGGAACGTTTTTTTTTTTTCAAAAATGAGCATTTTTGGCCAAGTTATGACCATTTCTATATTTATGCAAATGAGCCTTTCTTAAGTACAACTGAGCGTGTTTAAAGTTATGTACAAGTGGGCGTGTATTGTGTGTGTAACATCTGGGTGTTTTTACTTGTTTTACTAGCTGGGCTTTGTGAATAGAAGTGTATGATGCTGACGAATCAGCATCATCCACTTCTCTTCGTTAACACCCAGCTTCTGGCAGTGCACAGACACACAGCGTGTTCTCGAGAGATCACGCTGTGACGTCACTTCCTGCCCCATGTCCTGCATCGTGTCGGACGAGTGAGGACACATCGGCACCAGGCGACAGAGGCTACAGTTGATTCTGCAGCAGCATCGGCGTTTGCAGGTAAGTCGATGTAGCCTCTGTCGCCTGGTGCCAATGTGTCCTCGCTCGTCCGACACGATGCAGGACCTGGGGCAGGAAGTGACGTCACAGCGTGATCTCTGGAGAACACGCTGTGTGTCTGTGCACTGCCAGAAGCTAGGTGGTAACGAAGAGAAGTGGATGATGCTGATTCGTCAGCATCATACACTTCTATTCACAACGCCCAGCTAGTAAAACAAGTAAACACGCCCAGATGTTACACACACAATACACGCCCACTTTTACATAACTTTAAACACGCCCAGTTGTACTTAAGAAAGGCTCATTTGCATAAATATAAAAATGCTTATAACTTGGCCAAAAATGCTCGTTTTTGAAAAAAAAACACGTTACTTTTATCTACATTGCAGCGCCGATCTGCTGCAATACGAGATAGGGGTTTGAAAGCTGGTGACAGAGCCTCTTTAACCTGTTTCTGTGCCTGCTGGTGACATTGAGGAAACACCATGGTCACGGGTGATATTCTTTCCCTGACTAACAAAAAGTAAGGGCTCAGTAGGGTCAGTGGATATGAAAAAAAATATTGCAAAGCTAATGCTTTGTTTGTGATCCCCTCTTTTTTTTCCATCCTGATGTATATAATCTGCATCCAGTAAAGCTTAAATAATGGACATCATAAAATACTAAAATAAACAGTGAATAGAAAACAAATATAGGTTAATAGATGTGACTATATAAGTAGGTTGTTGACTATTTTTATTTCTATATAAAAGTCAAATGTCACAAGGCTCGATCATCTGAAGTATCATTTAAATTAATATGAAAACACCGCTGTGTACAATCTCAATACTTGTGTAAAAATCAATTATTAACCATATTTATATTATATTATTATTATTTTTAGAAATTCTATAATGTATTATTATTAATATTATATTATTTACCAGTATATATTCTTGCCAGAGGCAGAGTGTTGCTGCTTCACTTCACAATAAGACAAACAGAACCCAAAAACCTTGGCCCTATTTCTGCATAAAGTCTTGTCTTTATACATTAAGTAATGCTATGGAGTGATCAATCAAACAGCTGAAAAATATATATATACAGATGCTATAAAACCTCTATTTTATCACTACATAAAAGTCTATAATCCATTATCATAAAATCTTTTATTTCATTTTCATGCATTTACTTCTAAATTAATTTAGGGCACATATCATAATCTTTGTAACTGTCCTGATTTTCTGGGCCTACATAAGAGGTTTTAAATCCTATCTCAAAAAACAGCATGTCCTTGACGTAACTGTAAATTGGATCAGCTCTGCTTTTATATAATACATGTGTTTAATTAAAATATGAGGGTATAAACTAACATTACATGTGATTTTATAGGGGCTGTCTAGTTGATAAAACCCATAATCCAGATACCCTATTAGAGAATTCTTAGTCAATGGGAGGGGGTCCCATTTAGGACCCTCATCTATTAGCCAGAACGGCTACAAATAGCATCTTTCACTCTGGAGGACCCAATACTTCCGTGCATTACATGAACAGTGCATTGATTTCAATGGGCTATGTGTAATGCTTCATTTGTCCTGGAGTGACACTGCAGGGAAAATGAACACTTGCTGCCAGGTTTTACCAAAAGATTACACCTGATAGCTGGTGGTCGCAGCTGGGGAACACACTGGGATCAGCTTATTGTTGGGAAAGCAACATATAAATCTGGCAGCATTGACAAGGAATGCTTACTTTTATATCACTTCATTGGATTACTTCAATAAGTTCCCAGCTCTAGTATCTACGTATCTAGAGTTGGCTGTCATTATAGGTTAAGCCATGTGCCACGTCAATAACGCTATGTATGGTCAATAGATGATACATTTCTAAAGACATTGTCCACATAGGTTTTTTTCAACTGGCTTCCAAGTATAATAATGGGATCTGTGGATTTTCTTTACATATATTTGTGTGGGCTTTCTCAGGATTCTAGTTTCCTCTCACATGCCAAAACCATATTGATAGGTTAACATATTTGGGCTCTGATGCAGGATTTGCCTTTCGTCAAAAGGACTTCTAATCCAGGCAGTGCCAACCCATACCTCTTCACTTTGCATACTGATAGGTTAATTATCTTCCTATGCAATTGACCCTAGATTAGTTAGATAGGTAATTTAGCATCACAGCTGTGGGGTATGTGGACCCACTAGGCTGCTCCGCCGTAGCGAAGTAGCAGATGGCCAGTAGCAAAGAAGCATCTGGTTGTTACAACAATTAGGCTGTCCAGTTCTGTACAATATGCCACAGTATGTAAACAATGGGGAATAAGTAAATAGATCAATTCAATATAATATCCCCTAAGGCCTCATCCACATAGCCGTGCCCTTAATCGCAGCCCACGATTGCGGGCACGGCCAGCGAGCCGCATTTTAGTGCCGTTTTAGTGTCGTGCTCCCATACAAAGTACGGCCTGTAAAATCCAAAAAGTAGGACATGCTCCATATTTCTACGGCACGGACACCTTTCCATAGCGCTACGGAAAGGTGTCCGCGGCCAATAGAACCAGGCGGGTCCGTAATTGCAGAGTTTTTTCACGGTTGTGTGCATGGGGCCTTACTAAGTGCCTATGGACTGGGATACTACTTACAGACCAAAATGTAAATATTCCTTTACAGACAGTAGGCACTACCACTACATCTTACATGTTTATCATGCTCTGGTGAACCGTTTCATTACTCTCATGCAATACTCCAACCTATTTTACTCTTAGAACTTAGTTTCCATGAAAAATGTGACCACGTAACAGAACAAGGCAAGAAGGTAGAGTAAACTTCAGCCTAGTTCAAATTATCAGATATTTATTTAAATAAAACATAAAAAGGGTTATCAATTTATTACAATCCCTTTTTGTGAGTAGGCCTCCCCTAAAAAAAAAAATAATCTGATCACCGGTTGTCCTGCTACTAGGACTTCTAGTAATCAGTAATCTGTCATCTGCAGGGGATCTTGGGAGCAAGTGTTCAACTTCCCTGCAGCGCCACCACAGGGAAACTTAAACATGACATAGTTCCCATTAAAATCAATGAAATGCATAGATGTGCCGTGTCCTCTAGAAAGCCACATTTTTCGTAGCTGCTCTCTGCTCTGGCTGCTTGCTGGAGGTCCCAAACAACTGAACCCCACGTCATTGCGTCAAAAAGTCCTAAAAGGGTATTTGAAAATTGGTTTTCTGAAGCAATATCATACGTGACCTTTGTTATCTTTTCTGAAGCTGACATTTTATGTGTGCTAAACTCTCTTCTGGCAAGAGATTAATAAATTCCTTTTACATAGTGCATGGTCTTCTAAACCTCTGTTTACTCAGATAAGTGATATGCTGAATTTGAACGTGACACAGTGTAGTGGATGTTCACGTCTCCAGGGCAGGCTGCTTTCATCTACCTTTTGTTTCAGTCATGAACGTTATTGCTTTCTTTTGATCAGGGAGATATTGTTAAATAAATCAGAAAGCGTGAAATGTTTCAATAAGAAAAGCTATGCTTCTATGTCATGACGTTAAAATATGCAAATTACTAACCTCCAAACAGAAAGAGAAGAGTGGGTCATTGCAAAGTCATTTTTTTGCTGACTTCAACAACCTGTCAATTAACTAATACATAAAACACCCTAAATAAGAGGGAAGTAAACTGGAATGCACATGCAAAAATTGGAGGAATTTTTTTAAAACTAGTGCGAGGGAAATGAAGGGGAATTGTTACTATTTAGTCAGATCTAAGATATCTTTTTTTAAAGGAATATTGGAAAATTAAAGGAACACTGGATCAGAGTAACTAATACTGTCTTAATCCAGACATCTTAGATTAAGACTGGAAGCACCAAATTTATCACAGTGGCTAAAACTGGATGATACATTTGGCGCATCTTTAGACTTTATACCACCTATTGGTTTGCTTACTTTCGGAAACTTTTTGCACTAACATTTTGGGGCATATGGTGCATCTAAAGCCGTGCCCTATTTCTACTAAGACACGATTATTTTTGGCACATTTAATTGATAAATTTGTCTAAAATTTGCTCCAAGAAGAAGTTGCAACTTTGGCAAGAATTCTGACACAGCGCCAATGGTAAAGTTGCCTCAATGTATTGTACCTAGTCCAGGGCAGTGCGTTACACTGGGATTGTCTTTCTGCTATTCTTTTCATTCCTGTGTCATGCACCGCCCCCTCAGGCCCTGCACTAGATATATAACACAGTGTGTCAGTTTTGCCTTGAGTGTTCCTTCAAAGCAATGAATTGGTTGCTTTGTGCAACTCCTCTTCTTTTCTATTGCACAAGTTTTAATGAATCTCAACTTTTTGATACATTAAAAGTGGACCTGTCACCTGATAACAAAACACTAAGGTATAATCCAAAAGATTTGATGCTGGATAAGACAGTATTTTATTTTAAGTGAGCCTACCTTTGCAGCACAGTTTTAGAGTTTGTATATGCATGCAGGCCCGGACTGACAATCTGTTATTTCTGCCAGTTTCCAGAAGATCTGCTCTAAGTAACTGTAACGGGGCTCGTCTCAAACCACTTAAATAGGCCTAAAGTACAGATAAAGACAAATAAATCTAACAGGGATAAAAGAAAACGGCTGAGATCCTGGCCACGACTCCTGAGCTGTCTGCTCAAAATATCTGCACTGTCTCTGAAGATGCTACAGCCACTGATGCCTTCAGCTCAGAGGGGCTACTTTCACACCGATAATCAACTGATAAAAAGGGAAAAGATTGCGTAAATCTAGTTATTTATTCCATCGGTCATGTCACACATGGCTAATGACACAGGGGCAGACATCAACAGCAGCAGGAACAGTACATGACCTTTTTTTTTTTTCCAACTGATAATTTGATAGTACATATTGTATGTCCACCCTTGAGCTTGCCTGACTGAAACTAGGTGTGATGTCACAGTAGTTAACCTGACTGGAACTCACTTTTGGTGTCACAGCAGATTACCTGACGAAGACTCTTGTAAAGTCACACTAAACTACCTGACAGAAACACAGTAGTGATATCACCCTCCTGCTATGTCACAGCAGCTTAGAGAGTTGTGATGTCACAGCTATTTATTTACCTGACTGAAATAGCTGTGATGTCACAGCAGTTAAAGTCAGAAACACAGTTGTGATGTCACAACAGCTCACTTGACTGAAACCCACTTATGATATCACAGCAGAATACCTGACTGAACCCCACCTATGATGTCAGAGTAGCTTACCTTATTGTAAGCAACTTATGTCAAGCAGCATTCCTGAAGGAAACACACTTGTGATGTCACAGCAACTTACCTGACAGAAACACAGTTGAGAAGTTACAGCAGTTTACCTGATTGAAACCCACCTGTGATGTCCTAGCAGAATACCTGACTGAAAAACCTACCTATGATGTCACAGTAGCTTACCTGATTGAAAGCCACTTGTTGTGTCATGGCGGCATACCAGAAGAAAACACACATGTGATGTCACAACAGCTAACCTGATGGAAACACGTTATGATATCACAGCAGCTAACAGTAACTGTACAACCTGCATAGGGAGGGATGTAGCTTCTTAAATGTGATATAATATCCTTAGATGGAGGGATTAGTGACAAGAGACGTCAGTCTGCGACACATTGCACGTGAGATAGTTTTCTGACTTGTCCAGGACCTGTGCAAGCATAGAGGAAACTAGCGCATGCACAATGAATTTTATCGGAGGTTGCAGACCAACTTCTCTTGTCACGTGCCCCTCAGCTGTAGTTATATTATGGGCAAAGCATCCAGGTGGCGCTTAGTTCACGTATGTAGGTGGGAGAAGTTGCTGAGTCAATAAAAACCAACGAGCTTCCCATAGGTGGTCGCTGAGCTCGTGAGTTGCAGAGACGGCTGTTGGAGGTGGAGACATCAGAGCTGTGCTAGTTGGGATTCTTGCTGGGCAGCGACCGCTATGATGCTGTCACATGCTTCCCAGAGTAAGGGGGACTAATGGAGGGGGTCTGAGACTGCATTAAGACTGCAGCAGAGAGGAGCTGTAGTGGATAGCAGTGATCGGAATACAGGCTTAGTGGGACATGTTTATGAAAGCAGGAGACAGATCAAGCAAGGATCTCGAGAGACTGAGAAAAACAGTTGGCTTGTGACTACCGTGTAACCAAGAATGAGCCAGTTTGTGAGAACTGTCAAGCATATTGAACTATGTATGTGTAGAGTAACTACCAAGCCCATTGTAAAGGATCTGCCAGACACAGCTTCTGTGTCGACGCCCGTGGTTAATCAGTCTGCATCTGCTCCTAGGTCTGATAGAGTGACTCGATCTTCTACAACTCAGGCTGGTAGGCTGAGGAGTGGGAGAACCTATCACAGCCTGGCCAGACGGTTCTAGCTCCCGCACTCAGGCTATTTATACCTTCAGTTGCTGCTTGTCTTTGCCTGTGATTCTATCCTGTTTCCTGGCTCTGCTGCTCCTGCTATTACTATTGACCTTGCTTCATTTTGACCCTGGCTTTACTGACTACTCTCCTGCTCTGTGTTTGATGGTCCAAGGCTCCCTCCAGTACCTGGTCCATTGGAGAGGATACGGGCCTGAGGAGAGGACTTGGGTACCCGCCCGGGATGTTCACGCTGGGGTATTGGTCAGGAAGTTCCACCTTAGTTTCCCCAATAAACCAGGTCCACCTAGATAGGGTCCGGTGGCCCCTCATAAAAGGGGGGGGTACTGTAAAGGATCTGCCAGGCACAGCTTCTGTGTATACGCCCATAGGTAATCAGTCTGCACCTGCTTCTATGTCTGTGAGACTGACTCCATCTTCCACCACTCAGGATGGCAGGCTTAGGAGTGGGAGAACCTATCACAGCCTGGCCAGACGGTTCTAGCTCCCGCCCTCGGTCTATTTATACCTTCAGTTGCTGCTTGTCTTTGCCTGTGATTCTATCCTGTTTCCTGGCTCTGCTGCTCCTGCTATTACTATTGACCTTGCTTCATTTTGACCCTGGCTTTACTGACTACTCTCCTGCTCTGCGTTTGGTACCTCGTACACTCTTGGTTTGACTCGGCTCGTTCACTACTCTTGTCGCTCACTGTGTTGCCGTGTCTCATATTTCATACCTGATCTTTTTCATGATGCTTTTATCACTAGGTATAAGACACAGTTTTCATAGCAACAGTCTGAATCAGACTTTAGTGACGTGATTTTCTACTTGAGTCAATGGGCATTAGCCTGTGTCACTCATACAGGCACCAGAACTTCCTGCATGATGTAATTACATAAGCGGTTGCACACAGAATCTCCACGGGTTACTGATGATGATTAGACAGGCTCCTGTAACACAGTTTTAATAAAGAAGATCACAGTTCAGTCTCCCTGGCTCTATGCTTATAATCTCTTTATTTAAGATTTAAGGAAGGATAATCACACTGTCCTCCCTAGCAGGCAGAGAGTTTACTGGCTCCACCTACTCATGTGATGCTGTGATGAGGCATTATGGGATTGATAGAATAGCACAAAGAAATAAAAACACTGTGAAATCGAAAATTCCAAATGTCGTCTATTCAGAAGCAGACAAAATGCTGGATTGCAGGGAAGTAAGTAAGACATACAAAAAAGAAGTACATAGTTTGATTAAAAAGTAATTAATAATGGAAAATAAGGAAAATAAATGATTGCGTACATATCTACAGCACTTTACTGCATTAAAATAACTGGAGTGTTTGTATATTAAATCTTTCGGTGTAAAAAATTAATAAATTACTATACTCTTTATAGCTTATTCTAAGAACCAGGCTGATGAAACGGTTTGCGCTAAATCCGGGTTGCAGTCTTAGCCAACCTCACAGGATCAATTAAAAATTAACACAAGAAATGCATATTGTAAGACTGCTTAAATGTCATGTTCCAGGTCGTGCAAGGTGATATGTCAGATGTGATCTATTAAGATTATAAAAGGTCTTGAACATATGCTTTTTTAGATCTCAAATGAGTAAGAGGGTTAGGAGAGCTGCCGCTTTTACACATACGAAACATTTCCTCAAATGTAGGGGGAAAACTTTATATAACTTTACCACTTCTATGTGATCTATCACTGTGCAGACTGACATCCTTCCAATGTATTCTAAACTTTGCGTATCAATTAATTTAGTTCTCATTCCTCAAATGTCAGTCATCTCTGTCAATCACTCCTCTGTCTGATCATTACACTGAGAATACAATATATAACCATAACCTACAATGACCTATGCAGCATGGCTTGTCCTTACATTTCCTCATTAATCTTCCGATAGAACCACTGCTCTGTCCGTGAGCTTCTCCTGCATACTATTTATTTGGTTTATTTTATTCATTTACATATTGCCAAAAAATCCTTCAGCGCTGTACAGAGATTGTTATCACTAACAGACTCCAATCACCTCGTCACATTGTCCTGTCAAGGACTACTCTTGTCTCTCTCCATTTCCCTGGAGTTCTTGACTCCCAGGGCCAGAATGACCACTCAGGCATTTAGGCAATGCCCAATGACCCGTTGCCAGAGGGGACTCATGGCCCCTCATAAGTTTCAATACTCCTAAAAATGTTTTTTCAGGACAGTGATATTGATGGCCTATAAAGACGTGCCCTTCCTCACACCTGACGAAGATGCACTAGGAGCCAGCGATACGTGTCGGTAATTTCCTTGACTTCTATAGGTCATATTATATTGCAAAAAAGATTTCATGTTCCTTTTTTCTCTATTGAGTATTCTTTTACTTTTCATGGTGTCACATTGATACTATGAATTAATAGCATGAATTATTATAAATTTTTTCTTATGAACTAGGCATTTTATAGCTTTGCGTGCTACATTTACCTATAGGGGATTTGTGTAAATGTCGTTATTATTTTCCATTTGATTGCACTTATATTCTGTATTCTTTTTACTACATAATACAAACGCAGAGATACAGTAATGGGGGGTAAATATGCATTAGTATTGGTATATTTGTACAGCTTTGGTGTATTTTGCTGACTACATGAATTTGGATATAATATATATATTTTTTATGTTGATGTCAATCTTTTAACTACCTTTGGTATCTGTGTATTTATTCAAATATATTGTTAATTCCAACCCAGCTTTTCTTGCCACCTGTATATCCTCCATGTTGTGATTCCCTGAATCCAGGGTTAATGTGGCTGAAGCACTGATGCAAACATGAGCTGTGTCAAACAACTTACTACATCAGTCTTCTTTGCCAAGTACATATTTTTCATCCTGTGAATCCCTGAAAATAGGGTTAATGTGGCTGTAGGACTGACGAAAATAGGAGTTATACTAAATGACTAACTGTTAGTACCCTAATACAACAGCCTTCCATGCCACATATATATATCTTCCATGCTGTGATTCCCTGAATGCGGGGTTAATGTGGGAGTGGGACTAATGAATATAGGAGCTGAACCAAATGACTAACTGGTAATGCTCTAACACAACAGTCTCTCATGTCACTAGAATCTATATGGTAATAAACTACCAAAAGAAATAAAGAAATATCTGATATAGACTATTAGTGTAAAATGAGCAAGCACTGAATGACTTGACTGGTGCCTAATATTTATTTTCTTTAAGTTTTCTACTTCTAATAACACCCACCATTGGGGTAATCATGACTACGAGCATATCCCATGGACTAGGGACCTCATTCATTCATTTATATGTGAACTTTTTTAAGTCACCATTTTTGCTGATTTTAAAGCATACTCAATAAAAGTTATTTATTAATATTAGTGGATACCCTATTCCAGAGATTCTTTTTTGCCATGGGGTCTATATTACCAATTTTTGGTTGATAACCAGTGATTATTACCATTGTCATAACTAACCTAAATCATTGACTAATTATTACACAAGCGTTGTGCTCCTGCTATTACATGTGTTCTTTAAAAGTGTCTCCAACAAATCAACTGACGTTATCAACTTAGTTATCCCAAAGGACAAGCCTAGAGAAGTCTGAAGGATTCATCAAGAGCGGGCAAAATGTAGGGTTAGATTAATGCTTTGGCTAAAGTCAAATGGAATAGTAGAAAATGTACAAAATTAGAGAATTTACCTCTGAAAAAGTACAACCATATAACAACCTTTATCTAGATGGCATTTTCAAAAAGGTTATATTTTTTTAAATAGTCTATAACATTTTGAAATTAATATTTTAATGACTTTTTAAAAAAATGTTGCTGCTTGAAGTGATTGTAGGTTGATGTAACCTTTCAGTGGCCTTATGACAGGCTCGTGATTTTTGCACTGATAAGCAAAGTCATTTACATTCAACCTAAATTAGTATGCTAGTGTTTCTTTGGACTGAATTAAACATTGGATGTCTCATTTCAATCACATTACCAGTCTGACATAATTGCTCTAAAACAATCATTTAGTGTGACACTGGATGATGAATTCATGATGGTTCTTTTTTTACCCAGCAGTACTTATAAATTCATCAATATGCCATGTGTATATCTATGCCGATTTAAGTGACAAATACATAGTTTTTGTTTTCAAATGTTCGAAAACCTTCATTTCACACAGGGCAAAAATTCAGTTCATTGCCACTCCAATGTATCTAAATACCCTAGGCAAGGCATAGTGGCTTGTGCAACCCCCCCCCCCCCCCCGAGCAGCAAGGGCACATGCAGCACCCTTGTCCTTCTAGCGATGCCTCTGTAATTGAAAGAGATTTACAAGAGGTGCAACCATTGAGGGGCAGAGGATGTCGATTAGTTTGATGAATGATATGTGATAGTTGGGGGGCCCTGTTACAGATTTTGTGTTGAGGCCTAGGAGCTTCAAGTTGCGTCTCTGGATTCTAAATACATTTGTCATTTAACAACAATTTTTATAGTTACACCGGGTCGTACTGGCCCACCAAAATATCAAAGGGCCCAGACTCTGACACAATAATGGCTTCAAAGGTGTAGCAGAAGACAACCTCAAGTGGAGCTGACTTTGGATCAATCACTTGCCACTAGGGTCTATTTTGTAATGGTCAAATTATAAATAAACTATTTGACCAATCTTAATGTCCTGTGTGTGCAATGGTAATGTCTGATGCAATGAAAAGTGAACATGCACATTTTTTTTAATGATGAAGGATGGCCCCTTAAGAATCATTTCCTCTGGTGGGCCCAATAATCCTTAGTCTGACACCAAATTTACATATATAATAAAATAATATGGCCAAGGGATTGTCCAGTTTAGAAAACCCATTTTCATAAACGCTATTAGGAAATTAAGAGTTAAAAGAGGGGAGTTCCCTGTTCAGTATCCTCATCCCTTGACCAGACCAGTATTTCAGGAGTTGTAGTATCAGAACAGCTGGAGAGCCACAGGTTGCAGACCACTGCTCTAGAGAATTACAATGGATTCATCTAGATTTGTATGACAGATTCATATTTACGCAACCTTGAACTTATAGTAAGAAGCTCTGGTAATATCTAAAATTCCCAGTACATCATCTAAAAATAGCCCAATACCATGATCTTTTTGACTGACCTGTATACATTAACGTTAGGGGCACTTACTAGGGATTCCGTTATGAGTGTAAATGTGACGTGGGAAGGAAGATCCTCTGATTTCTACCATTAATGATTACAAATGGCATTAAATTAAACCTTAAATTAAACATGTCCCATGGGGATTTGTGAAAAGTGGAATAATAGACTTCTTAATAAAAGGGAACGTTCCAATTTTTAAAAGAGGGCAATTAAATTTCTCATTTAACTTTGTTAAATGTTTTTCCTACATCCATTGCAAGAAGCAGAGTAGGCAAATAAGATGTTTTCGCAAATTCAGTTAGATTAACAAAGATGAATGTACCACCATATACGTATTTGTCCACACTTGACAAAATCAACATGATTGTGATGAATTGAAGTTAGTATTAAGTAGCAGTGGAATAGTAGTTAGCATTATTGCCTTGCCAGCAGTGGATCTTGGGTTCGATTCTGAACAAAATGGAGTTTGTATGTGTTCTTGTGTGGGTTCTTGAGGATTTCCTTCAGGTACCCTGGTTTCCTCCTACATTCTGAAAATATACTGATGGTTAATTGGGTTCCTATGATATTGACCCTAGTGTGTTTTAGATGGGAAACAATCATCAAAGGCTGCTTCATAGAAGACATGTAATAAATAGGATACTAACAACTAACTAACTAACTTATATTTTCTATCAAATTCATTGATCAGGACCAGAATTTTTTTTTCCATTAAAGCGTACCTAACTTTTTTAGGTGACATTTGAGAATAAGCTGTCATGTGTGTGTACATCAGGAATAACACTATTTCTGGCCATTATATGACTTGTATCCTGAATTTTTTAGCAATTTCCCCTCTGGAGGCTCTGTCTCTGATTCTCAGTTGTCTCTGTTCTAGTGGGCGAAGCCTAACTGCTATCATGTCTTCTATACACTTCACACATAGAAGAATAGAATCCTGCTTGCGTATCTCTGTCTATCCCATTTATAGAAGCTGCCGCAGCATGGAGGTAATTATATATTAGTAATGAACAGTGTAACTAAGAATCCAGCACTGGGGTGAGATATAACTTACCAGGAAGCTGCAGCATGTCTGTTTGTGTCTTTTTCTTTCTGCTTGTGCTTCCCTCTCCCCTCTTTGTAGGCTTGTATAGGCAACATGTCTGTCTCTTTCCCTCTCTGCTCCCCCTCCCCTCCCCACTTGTACTGGCAGGCAGTGAAGACACACATCTCCACTTCTTGTACTCCGTCTCCTATGCTCTGTAACTAGAGATGGATTTTGCTTGAAAACAGGGGGTGGACAGCAGATTACAGGAAGGGAGACAACTAGTGGCAGTAACTTCCAACAGAATTTGCATGGATAAATAAACTAAATGTTAACATACATAGACATAAAGCAAAACATGGAAAGTACACACAGTAAAATGTCTTTAGTCTGGCAGCAATGTGACACAATACAGTAAGTGCCTGATTATCAGATAGTCTGGATTATTGGGTGGTCATATAAAAGTATAAAACATTTGCTTATAGAGGTCCTTAAAGATACTCTCAGGCAAAAGCTTGTGCCCGGAGGGTCTCTTTCATGAAGAAAGGCCAAAATAAAATGTTAAGACCGTGATGATTAGCTGTGGATTCTCAATGTAGAATCTGCACAGAAATCTGCAACTAGATTATAGTTCAATACATTGGATAAAGATTTCACAAACCCCATGCACATGCAGCTGAAAAATTCTGACCATATCTTAAGGCTTTGATTTTCAAGTCCTTAGCAAACTCTATGTTTTGCTGTTTTTTTTCTACTTTTTTTCTACAGTATTAGAAAACATGGCTGTTTTCTTTCAGAAACAATGCCACACCTGTTAATGGGTTGAGTCTGGTATTGCTGCTTAATGCTATTGAAGTTAATGAGACTCAGCTGCAATACCACACACAACTTCTGAACTGGTGTGGCACTGTTTTTGGAAGTAAGCAGTTATGTTTTTTTATTTCCTGTACAACCCCTTAAACGCTGTTTATAATCAGACGGGTTTTCTCATTGGTTTTCACTTTAAAAAAAAATCCACATTATATTGTGTTCTGTGCTGGAGACTAGTGTCTTTCTGGATTAGCGGATGGTGGATTGAAGGACTTTATAAAGCTAAAGCAATATTTCCCTTGAATCTAATGGGTGCATGAGGTACTGTCCACTACATGAAATCCATTTCTGTTTAAGTCCATTGCAAAATGGAAAATAACACAAACTATAGTAGTTCATTCAACGGCCAATACAATATTTAATATCTTCCAGATATATTCATGCTTTTGGATGACTGTCAGGCATTGACAACTAGGGAATACACTGAAATAGATATATATTAGATATATTTTAATGGCAGCCCTACAAATATGTGGTTATTACTGCTGGGATTTTGGAGAGAGAAATGAAAAGGCCGATACTTCAGTGTCAAACTTATTCAGCGAGCAAATTCAATGTTCAATTGAAAAGAATTGTGGAGGGGAATGAGATTATGAGACATCTTGATGATTAGCGACTGGATGTGTGATGTATCCACAGAGATTGATGTGTTAGTCATGGCTTCCAGACAGGTTCTTCTCTTTAAGGTCTAATCAATCATTTTATTAAAACGCTGACACACCAAAGTTGCAAACCTCGGTGATCCCACTGAGATGAACGTAACAGAATTGGAAAAGAAGGGAAATGACCAGAGTGATAAACAACAACAAATTTCTAGAAAAATCACTTGTGAAATGGCCTTATGTGTCTTCAGATAATCTTAAACGGGCATGTTCATGAAAACCTACAGCGACATTGCGGCACTATTAACTCTTTGTTAGGTATATTAGTTTGATAAATCATTGTTTACTGTAAAAATTAACCTTTTAGTGGGATCCCTGAAGCCTACGTGAAAACACTAGAAACACTATAATATTCATCTGTTGCCTAAGCCCTGTGTATTGTCTTTGGCAGTACTGGAGTAGATACGTACATGTTATCTCTCATATCTCAGTGATAGAGATATAGCCGACACCACGTTAACTTTTGGCACCTGCCTTCTGCTATAGCATCACAGCAGTATTAATATAATAATATAATGTAGGCTCTCACTTATGTATTTATTGCACTTAATCTTAATGTAGTGGAAATTATACTATTATAATACACTAACCTACTAGTTGCCACTATGTGAGGAGGTCTCATACTAAAGCTATTCCAGGAAAAAGACCAATAGATCACACTTTTCACTTTTTTATACCTCTTTTCCCATAGACTTTAGTTCTAGAAAGCAGCACTCCGGACCCAAGATTTCAGTAAGAGATCATTCCCCTCAGCAGAGGCGTTCTCCTGCACCCGGGGCAAAGATTCAGTTTGGTGCCCCCCCAGACTTATCTCCTCCCCCCTCGCCATGTAATTTTTTTTCAATTTTATTTTAATGGATTTTCAGTTTAGTTTTTTCTTCCCCACCTTCCAAAAGCCATAACTTTTATAATTTTCTGTTGACATAACTGTATGAGGGCTTGTTTTTTGCGGGACAAGTTGTAGTTTTTCACGGCATTAATCTGTCATATATTGTACTGGGAAACTGAAAAACAATTCTTTGTGGAGTGGAATGGGACAAAAACAGCGAATCCACCCTTGTTTTTTAGGTTTCGTAGTCGACTACGCTATTGATTCCGTCAAAATGACAGAACCCTCACACAACGGAGACCAAGGGAAGCCATTGGCACCAGAACCGTCACCATTGAAATCAATGGTGGTGGAAACGGAAACCTATGGTTTCCGTTTGTGTCAGTCAGGGCTCCGTTCTAACGGAAAGCTCAGACGGAACGGAGCCCTGATGTAAACAGAGGCTTAATTTTAACACCTTAAAGACCAGGCCCCAACTTGAGTTTTTTCATCTTAGTCCCCCCCCCCCGCCTTAGAAAAGCCATAACTTTACTATTTGTTCGTCGACATAGCCATATGAGGGCTTGTTTTTTTGCGGGACAAGTTGTAGTTTTTCAAGGCATCATTTATTGTACCGCATAATGTACTGGGAATCTGAATAAAATATATTTGTGTGGTGCAATGGGCAAAAAAACAGCAATTACACAATTTTTGGGGGGGTTTTGTTTTTAGGGCGTCCATCAGGCGTTAAAAATGACAAATTCATCTAATTCTACAGGTTGATACGATTACGGCGATATCAAATATATATTTTTTTCTTTTATGTTTTACCACTTTTAAAAAAACTAAAACTATTTGCTAAAAAAAATTTATGTTTTGTGTCGCCATATTCTGAGAGCCATAACTTTTTTATTTTTCCATAAATTGAGGTGTGAGGGCTTAAATTTTGCAGGGCAAGCTGTAGTTTCCACCGATACCATTTTGAGGTACATGTGACTTTTTGATCACTTTTTTTCCTTTTCTTTGGAGAACTAAGGTGACCAAAAAACTGCAATTTGCATGTTTTATATATATTTATTTTTTTGCATCGTTCACCGAGCGGGTTAAATAACACTATATTGTGATAGTTCAGACTTTTACGGACGTGGCGATACCAGTTATGTTTACTTTTATTTTTTTAACATTGATTTAGGGAAAAAATGAGAAAAGGGGGATATTTTGAACTGTAATCATTTATTTTTTTGGGAACATGATAAAAATCTTTATTTAACTGTTTTTTACTTTTTTTATTAGTTCCCCTAGGGGACTTGAACCAGCGATCATTGGATCGCTTGCATGATATACTGCAATACTAATGTATTGCAGTATATCGTGATTCTGACAGTCTCCTTTGAAGCCCTGCCACAGGCAGGGCTTCAAAGGAGTACAAAGATGGCAGATCTGGGGGGGCCTTCATTAGAACCTCAGGCTGCCATAACAACCATAGTCACCGGCAGATACCGTGGCGGGGGGGGGGTAACCTGATTCTAATAATTTAAATGCTGCGGTCGCGATTGACCGTGGCATTTAAGGTGTTAAATGGGCGGAATCAAAGTGATCTTTGATTCCGCGCATTGCAGTGAGGTGTCGGCTGTATAACACAGACGTCACCCGCTGAGTATGGAGCAAGCTCAGCCCGTGAGCCCGCTCCATACTTCCCCTTAATGGCTACCGCGTATTAGTACGTGGTATGTAGTTAAGGGGTTAAGCACTCGGGCCCAAATGATCTAATGATCTTTGGGCCTCCTCAGGCTCCAGGGCCCCGAAGCAGCTGCCACCTTTCCATCCCTTATAGCTATGCCACTGGATTATGCAACTTTCTATTTATGTAACTAAATAATGGTTAAATTAGGTGACATAAGTAAACACCTCAAAAATATATTTGAACTTTTTTTGTATTTTTTTTTTAGGTTTTGTTAATATGCTCATTTACGGTACCAAATTTTGTCCATGTTAGCATTTTAACACATTGCAAAGATGTTAGAGATGGACTCTTAAAAGTCATAATAAATAAGCAGATGTCCCCACAGAGTAAATGTCTACTACTTCACATGGATATTGTACTGCTCTATGCGCAATGTCACAGCTACTGATACATGAAGAGATCCAAATCACAAGCTGAAACCGTGGGCTCAATTGATACAGATGCCAGACAAATCTGTCTAGTGCCCCCTGGCAGTGATTCAGCTGTGGTGACTCATGAACTGAAAAACTAATTTCCACCAATGGCTGCTCTTCTGAGTTATATCCTTATGGTGTACTGTCAGCTACATAATAAGTAGTGGAGCTCAGACAAACAAAATGTAAGGTGTATATAGCATATATACTTGAGCCATACATATATGTTAAAAGCATTTTGAGCCATTTATTTATATTGTCTGGACACTTCCAACAAAAAAATTGTGGATGTTGATTATTTTTTTATCGAATTTTGCCACAGATCTGGCTGCAGATTTTGTTTTTTGCAATGCAAAATGATGATCTCAACAGCCAATCTGCCACAAAATCTGCATCAAAACCTGCATGTATCAAATGTGAATTTTGCTGTGGATTTTCAAATTATTTCTGAAGCAAACTTTTTCCACAACTTGTGATCATAGCCTTAATGTATCATATTTTTGTATTTTTATTTCTATCACCTGCAGTACCACTTTTCACCACTAGATGCAGCAAATAATTCCCATAGAAGCTAATGCAAAAGCGCCCCAACTCTACTGTAACTTTAGGATTGCAATAAAGCATGAGTGAGAAATGTTGTTGGAAAGCTTCACTGTTACCAACAAGTACATCCTACAATATAACTACAGTAATTTGCCCCCAGGATTCCACTTCTTACAACACCTTCATACACAAAATCTCCTACCCGCCATAGAGATTTTTTTTTTTTAGCTCAGCTTTAGCTATATTATAATATTACATTAATCAATTTTTTTTACATTTAGGAGTTTTATATCTTTTACCTAAACTATTACTTTTTTCCCAGCATTGTCATTTCTTCCCATAATAATTGTGCCAGTAAAATGATTTACTGTCGATGATTAGGCGTTCACACAAACTATGAAATTAAAGTGCGTCCTTTATAATGATTTTTTTTCTATTGGGAAAAAATACTGTTTTCTTAATCCCCTAAATTATTTTTCTAGTCTAATTTTAAAATATTCTGATTTCTGATCAGCACTGCACTGTATAAGTTTTGAACTGCAGGGGCTGGATTGGTAGGGGTAAAGGGATAGTCCACCTCCTATTGGCTGTGGTGAGGTTAGATAGCCTTATCTCATCAGAATATGGACTGGGCTTCTTTGAACCCAAGAAACAAGTTTGTCCTTGCTCTCAACCCTTTTTCATTGGAATTTTTTTGTAGATACAGTACTGTGCAAAAGTTTTAGGCAGTTGTGAAAAAATGCTGCAAAGTAAGAATGTTTTTAAAAAAGAAGTGTTACTTTGTTTTATCAATTGACAAATTGTAAAGTGAATGAACAGAAGAGAAATCTAAATCAAATCAATTTTTGTTGTGACCACCCTTTGCCTTCAAAACAGCATTAATTATTCTTGGTACACTTGCACACAGTTTTTGAAGGAGCTTGGCAGGGAGGTTGTCCCAAACATCTTGTAGAACTAACCACAGATCTTCTGTGGATGTAGGCTTCCTCAAATCTTTCTGTCTCCTAATGTAATTTTAGACAGACTCGATGATGTTGAGATCAGGGCTCTATGGGGGCCATATCATCACTTTCAGTGCTCCATGTTCTAGTTCTTAATGACTTTGGCTGTATGTTTGGGGCTTTCATCCTGCTGCAGAATAAATTTGGAGCCAATCACACATATTCCTGATGGAATTGTATGATGGATAAGTATCAGCCTGTATTTCTCAGCATTGAGGACACCATTAATGTTGACCAAATCCCCAACTCCATTTGCTGAAATTCAGCCCCAAGCGTGCAAGGAACCTCCACCATGCTTCACTGTTACCTGCAGACACTCATTATTGTACCACTCTCCATCCCTTCGGCAAAACACTGCCTTCTATTATAGCCAAATATTTCAAATTTTGACTCATCAGTCCAAAGCAGCTGCTGTCATTATTCTGTACTGCAGTTCCTATGTTTTCATGCATAGTTGAGTTCCTTGGCTTTGTTTCCACATCGAAGGTATGGCTTTTTGGTTGCTATTCTTCCATGAAGACCACTTCTGGCTAGAATTCTCCGAACAGAAGATGGGATGGCACTGCTGGACATCTTCTGATGTCGAAGGGAAGTAAGCATGATGTGTCTTTGATCTGCGAACTAATTTTACGTGGCCTGCCTATGGTCCTCAATGTTGCCTGTTTCTTTGTTCCTCTTCAAAAGAGCATGAACAGCACATCTTGAAACCCGTCTGCTTTAAAATCTTTGCCTGGGAGAGACCTTGCTGATGCAGTATAACAACCTTGTGTCCTGTTGCTTTGCTCAATCTTGCTGTGGTGGACTCTTGACATGAAACTGTCTTCCACAACCTCACCTTTCTAGCAGAGCTTGGCTGTTCCTCACCAGTTTAAGCCTTTTACACAGCTGTTTCTATTACAGATAATGACTGTGTTTCAACCTACATATGAAAATGATGATCATTATCCCCTGTTTGTTATACTTGGTTAATCATACACTTGACTATAAACCTACAAAATCCATAACTTTGTGCAAATGTACCTAGAAGAATTGATGCTGTATTGAAGGCAAAGGTTGGTCACACCAAATATTGATTTGATTTAGATTTTTCTTCTGTTTATTCACTTTGTATCTTGTTAACTGATAAAAAAAACTTTTAACACTACTATTTTTTTTAAAGCATTCTTACTTTGCAGCATTTTTCCACAACTCCTTAAAACTTTTTCACAGCGCTTTATATATATATATATATATATATATATATATATATATATATATATATATATATATATAAAGCGCTGTGAAAAGGTTTTAAGGAGTTGTGGAAAAATGCTGCAAAGTAAGAATGCTTTAAAAAAAATAGTAGTGTTAAAAGGGCTATTATATATATATATATATATATATATATATATAATGTGCATACAGTATATACACAATGCTAAGCGAAAGATGAAAAATCTGTTGGTGGAGGGTTTACCTATATCTGAAAGTTATGCATATAAAATGTTTTTGCACAGAGGTTTTCTTCTGTCTATAGAACCTCTGGTTGCAGTAGCTACAAAACCCTTATTCATTAAAATAGAGAAATACCCCTTGAGATCAGTATATCCAGACAGCAGCTGTTGTCATTGTAAATGTGATGCTGCTCTGCACAATGTCTTTCCATTGATTGTTTTTGAAATGGAACTTTCCAGACAATGTTTATCTCAACGCACATCATTCACGGTAAATATCATCTCTATTTTCACAATGGACTAATGCATGATCCATGAAAATCACCTAGTATTCAGTTGCTGCAGATGTGCAGGCAGTTCTCATAACATTTTTCTTGAGGAATCTTATGAAGCCTTGTTTATTTACTATCTTTATTGTTGTTGGTTCGTGTTGATCAGATAAATGTTGTATCCTTTTTTACTACAGAAATTTTATGATGATTAATTAATGTTGTTTTTATGTTGTTTTCTATAATTTTAGCTATGTTTGTACCAAAGGGATGAAAACGTCTCCATTGAAACACCAATCTAGGAATGACAGCTGTCATTTTTGACTATACTTTTTTTTCCGAAAGCTGCCGCTCAGGTTAACCCCTTAAGGACACGGCCAATTTTGGCCTTGAGGACAGAGCAATTTTTTTAGATTTCCCTCTTTGCATCCCGACGCTCATAACTCTTTTTTATTTTTGTACGACGTAGTTGTATGAGACTGTTTTTTGCGGGACGAGTTGTACTTTATGTAGGTACTATTTTTTGGTACAAATACATTATCGTTTAATTTCTCTAAATTTTTATTTTGGCGAAATTGCAGAAAAAAGCAGTTCTGCAGCAGTTTTAATATTTTTTGTTTTTACACCATACACCGATCATCATTAATAATGTTATACATTTGTTGTACAGGTTGTTACGGTCGTGGCGATACCAAATATGTCTATATTATTTCATGTTTTGGGACTTATATTTTTAAAAGTTTATTTATTATAAAAAAAAGTGTGTTTCTGTGTATATTTTTACTTTTTATTTATTTATTTATCATGATTTTTTTTTTACATTCATTTAACTTTTTTTTTTAATCCCATAAAGGGATTTATCATTTTGATTTTTATTTTGTAACTGTAATGTACTGGCATAGATATATATGCCAGTACATTAGCCCGTGCACTGATTATACACAGGCAGTTGTTAGGGCAGACCTCAGTATGCCCTAACAACAGGAAATATGTTCAGACAGCCCTGGCCATATGAGTTGTGGGCTTTGATCGCGTCACAGTTATCTTCTGTGACGCGATCAATGTGCAGTCCCCTCTCCTTGAACGCCGTGATCAGCTTTCATCGCGGCGTTCAAAGGGTTAACGGCGGAGAGATGTTTCTCTCCTCTCCGCTGTCAGATCGGGGCCGTGGCTGTGTATTACAGCCGCTGCCCCGCTCTCGATCGCGCGCACAGGAAAAGAATGCTCGTCCTAATGCGCGAAGTACTCGCCGTTCAGGACGAGGATTCTCGTCCTGTGTCAGCAACCAGTTAAGGGAGGGCTGAAAATAGGTTTATTTACATGGGATACACTTGCTGGAATTCTTTTGTACTGTAGATATGTAGAACAGTTAATATTGAACCTTGGCTAACACGAGAAGCTTGGATTGACAATAAGCTGTTGCACAAATAAAATGTATGTGAATGAAATAGTGGAGGAAATTCTGCAGACAATATTCTGTATTATATGTTGACAATTACATTGTGTATGTACAAGCGCCATGTTCATACAGCGTATTCATTATATGATATGTTTAATTTACTAATTGTAACACTATTTAATAACATAATCTATATCTTATACCTCAATGAATAATATTTTGCGGGTTGGAGCTCAGCCAGAGTGACCATTGGGTTTTTGGTCACGTCTCTTACCAAGGCCATTTTCCCCCAATTACATATTTTGGTGGGGTGGCCTAGGAAGAGTCCTGGTTCTTCCAAACTTCTTAAATTGAACACTTATGGAGGCCAATGAGCTCTTGGGAACTTTCCGTGTAGCAGAAATGTTTTTGTACCCTTCTCCAGATCTCTGTCTCCACACAATCCTGTCTTTGAGCTCTACAGGCAGTTCTTTTCTCCTCATGGCTTGGTTTTTGCTCTGATATGCATTGTCAGCTGTGAGATATTATATAGACATGGGTGTGTCTTTCTAAATCATGCCCAATCAAATGAATTTACCACAGGTGGACTCCAATCAACAGGCTGCTATGTGGAAGCAATGCGTACATTGATCCCTACCTAAGTATTTCATACATAATGCAGACTATAGAGAACAATACATGCATTGTGTAGCATCCTTATACTCTTCCTGGGAATGTGGTCCATAAGATCAACATTTAGGGACCATATTTTAGAAGGGGGTTAACTACAGCTAACTACAACTTATTTCATTGCTCTTTGGTCAGTATGGGTCACTTACTGCTCTTTTTCCTATCTGTCTGAATGAATAAACAACATTTCTTATCAATCCTCTATGTGACTAGAATAGCAGATAAATTGATAGACTTTTGTATTTTTGAGGTTTTTTTTTCTCTTTGTCTAAACGTCAAGAGATGATTTAAGACTCGGAGAAAGGACTTTAATTTAAGGAGGAAGAAAGAAGTACTGGCAAAAAGACAAGAATTGGGGGAATGAGTTGTTAAAGTCATTCTCAGTTCTCGTAAGTGTAGCTTCTGGTTTGACAAATCGTGT
This sequence comes from Rhinoderma darwinii, assembly GCF_050947455.1. Taxonomy (NCBI): domain Eukaryota; kingdom Metazoa; phylum Chordata; class Amphibia; order Anura; family Rhinodermatidae; genus Rhinoderma; species Rhinoderma darwinii. The sequence goes on from NC_134692.1 coordinate 29,617,599, forward strand.
CATGACAAAAATATCCCGAGCATGAGAATTGCAGGACAGCAAATACAAAGCTTCAGGCTAAGACTACAGGGAAAAGTTTTATCACTTTCAGAGTTACAATATCATAGTGTTCACACTGAGGAGGGACATATATACACAAAGCAGAAGAAGAAAGAAGGATTTATTCTTATAACTAACTTAATACTAATCATTAGCATATTTCATTTCCAGTATTTACAACCCTTTGCTGTTCTACCTGATCAAGTTTAACGAGTTTATGTGTTTTTTTTTGGTAACTACTTTTTTGAAGGGCACCTGTCATGTTGAAAATTCAGTCTGATCTGCAGGCAGCATACACTATTATAGAGCATATTGCAGCGTCCTCAAGGGTTTTGGGTTAAATAATGATGCCGCAAAACCCCTGAGGTTGATATGCCCCAAAACACCTGAGGGCACTGCATCGAAACATGTTGGGGGGGGGGGGGGGCTATATTAATCCTATTTCAGAGCAATGTTAACAGCTGACCTTTACTATTGACCATAGTTAGTACCTTTACTTAGTGATAGCTGATCTATACTATTGACTACAGCTAGCACTTTTACTCAGTGCTTATGATTTGCATTGGGTTATTTTTATCTCTTGTATGGCATAGGAACATTGATACTATTACTGGCCGGCACACAATGTAGTTTTAAATTCGATATTGTTTGTCCCTACTTGATTTAAATAAAGGTATTTTTTTACAATTTAACTATTCTACTAGGTAGCAAGTAGTTGGGAAAAAAACGTGTTTCTATTGCCTCTGGCAATTTTTCTATACATACAGAAAATATCATGACTTACGCAATTCCGATCTTTCTATTTAAAGATACATAATTACATTTGAGGATCTTATCTAGGTTTTTAATCCTTGTTCTTACAATGACTAGTATTTTTGGCTGCTGGATTCCTTGTTCTTAATAATAGATACAAGTAGGCAAAACCTGTCTCCTACTTCAACGTTTCTGTCTTCTCCATTAACTATAAAGATAGCTGTGTTGCATGCCAACATAACCTTAGCTTTCTTCATATGTAGCTACAGGTCCATCTTGTCCCTCTGTTCTCTAACATTCTTTATTTGTGTCTTTAGGTCTTCTACATTTTGAATTACAACAATCTATATACAGGTATCCTCTGTTGAGGTTAATCTTTGTAAATTAGAGAGAGAAACAACTTTAACCATATGCATCATGTCATTGGAGATTAGGTCAGGAATACAAATGGAATGAAAGACTTTAATTTAATTGGCAAAATAAAATGACCCTCCTTTACAAGTATTTGACATTTAATGTGCACAAAAGGGACGATTGGAGAGTCTACTTTTACTTTACTTTTTTTCAACTCAGCTTTAATCAAGTTTCTATAAAATAATAAAGGAGATTGGTCATCCAATCATACTAATTAACTGCCTTGTGGGTCTGAGAGTCTTTGAATAACCACCAGTAGCAATGTTCTCTTCTACATAGTAATTGTAAGAGAAATCAAAGGGGAACCTACTTTGATTTGTTAAATCTCATTACCAGCCTTGCACTTTGCCATTCTTGTTGTTCCTCCCAGCAAGGCGTTGATTTTGTAGAATAATAAACTATAATTTGCTTTCAAAACTTACCTGAAGAACGAATCGCCACTTCTTGTTGTTCTGAAAACTGCCTGTGGAACCTCTTAGCTCGGTGCTCATCACAAGACAATACATTGTTTATCGCCCAGCAGGAGACGTCTTGATTAGAAATTGCATACATTTAGCTTTGACTCTGTTCCACAAATGTTTGCAGTAATTTGGGTAGTGGTGGTATTTAAAGAAAGATAAATGATGGTAGGAGGACCTGTAATTACAAAACTCCTACTTGTAATTATAATTTTAATGTACAAGAGTCTATGGTCTGACGGCAGAATAGTTTTTCCACATTCCAGCTGTGTTCTTATAGAATTCAAGTAAATAGCTATGACTGTATGTAAAGGACACATCTAAAACCTAATCTAAATCTGAATTTATGTATTTATTGTCTAACATTGTATAGTAAACAGGCTGTCCGCTTCGGAAAACCCCACTTTTGTTAGGCCCCATGCACACGGCCATGCTTGTAATCACGGGCCGCAATTGCGGGCACACACAGCAGCCCACATTCTCGGCCCGTGCTCCCATACAAAGTATGGGAGCACGGCCCGTAAAATGCAAAAGATAAGACATGTCCTATCATTTGCGGTACACTTTTATGGCCCGGACACCTTCCCATAAATAAACGGGAAGGTGTCCGTGGACAATAAAAGTGATGGGGTCCATAATTGCGGACTGTAATAGCGGTCCGCAATTATGGACGATTTTTACAGTCTTGTGCATGGGGCCTTAGAATGTACATTTTGCCCCTGTAAGCTATAGGGGGACCTGGTAGAAAGTGTTAAATTTCTCTGTAGTGCCACCAAAAGTGAAATGAAGCAGTACACAGTTCTTATTGAAATCAATGGGCTGCCCGTTTCATTTATGGATTTGCCAGGTCCTTCTGAATGAACGATTCTTTTTTTGTGGCTGTTTGCTCTGGCTATTGAATAGAAGTCATGAATGGGGGAGTCATCTGCTATCAAGAATTCCTAATAGGATATTTGAAAATGGATTTCCTAAACCAGGAAAACACTTTAGAAGCCTGTTAGGTTCTTTAAAACTTAGGTCTCTGACTATTTTGTCATGTACCGAGCTCGGCTGCAGGAGGCATGGTTATTGCGCCCAGCATTGGCAGTCGTGGTCAATCACATAAGAACTGCAGGCTTAACTTCTGGGGCCAATCCTACTGCACGCGCAACAACAGCCAATATGGGTAATTAAGTAAATCGCTAACCATTATGGTCATTCTCCTGGTAATAGCAAAGCCTACAAAAAAGTAGAGCCAACACACCCAAGTTATATTGACATAGTATAGACAGATCAGACATAACATTAAACACCCACCTAGTATTGCGTAGATCCCCCTTGTGCCGCCAAAACAGCTTTGATATATAGAGGCTTCCTATAGTGCATCCTGTGTCATCTATTCCACAGGCAAGCAATACACACACTCAGGGCTCCCCAAATGATTATAAAAGAAAACATGATTCATCAGACCAGGCTTCCTTGTTCCATTGATCCATTGTCCAGTTCTAATGTTTACATGCCCATTGTAGGTGCTATTCGCGGTAAACATGGGTCAGCACGGGCACTCTGTGTTCTGACACCTTTCTCTCACAGCTGGCATTAACTGTATCAGCAATTTGTGCTACAGTAGCTCTTCTGTGCGATTATACCAGATAGTCTAGCCTACGCTCCCCTCTGCACCAAGGAGCCTTGGGCACCCAGGACCCTGTCACCCACTTATCGGTTATCCTTCCTTGAACCACTTTTGTACTAACCACTGCATACCGGGAACACCCCACAAGATCTGCCATTTTGAAAATGCTCCAACCTAGTAGTCTGGCCATTACAATTTGTTAAAGCTGCTCAGATCCTTATGCTTACCCATTATTCCTAGTTCCAAGATATCAACTTCAAGAACTGACGGTGCACTTACTGCCAAACATATTCCACCTCTTGATCGGTGCTAGTGAAATGAGATAATCAATGTTTTTCATTTTACCTGTAAGTGGTTTTAATGTTATGACTGATCGGTATATATTATCCAAATCTCTTTTTAAACAAATGCACTAAAAAGTAAAGAAATGTAAATACACTAAACGTGCAATGGGGTTTCTTGTTGGTCACCCTAATATAAGGTAGTATACTGACGTTACTTTAATTGAATTAGCACTTTTTTTGTCAACTTTGTCATGGGACTTTTGTTTATTATCAAAGGGACATGTGGACTGCAATATAAGCAACGCATTTTTTCACTATATTCGTCTGTATCTTGGATGTACCGTATCTCCTGCATTTTTTTGTTATGGATTCAAATTTCTTTGTTTTTAATGCATTTTTTTAAATAATGGAAAAATGGAGATGCACTGTATTTTTTTGTATTATTTTTGTAGGATTTGTGACCCTATACTCAGTGTTGTCAACAGAAGAACCACACAGTACTCTATGTAAAACTGGGCGAAATGTAAATCTCTAGCCAACATTTTTGGTACATTCTGTCTGGAGTCTCACCTTAAAGAGTAGTTACAGCTACAAGATCGTCTGTGTCTCCCGCCAATTGATGACGGGAGCCGCGTGTCCCCCCAGGAGACAAAGGGAGACCATCCATTCTCCCATCTGAGCCTTTTGGTGTTGCTTTTAACCTTCTTCCTTATGTTTCTAAGGGCTCATTTAGACGAGCATAAAACTCGTCCGTGTGCTGTGTGTGAAAATCACGCACAGCACACGGACCCATTGATTTCAATGGGGCCATTCACACATGCAGGGGTTTTCACGCAGCGTGTGTCCGTTGCGTGAAACTCACTGCATGTCCTATACTGGTGCATTTTTATTGTGCTGTGCGTGATTTACACATCATTCCATTCAAAAAAAGATGTGCTTTGCGAGTGCGTGAAAAACACATGCCACTCGCAAAGCACAGATGCAATAACGCAACGCACGAGAACCATATTTACGCGCGTAAATTTGTCATGCTCGTGTGAATGTAGCCTTACTAGGAACCGAGACATTTAAAACATTCCTGCATCAATAATTGATAGTTTAGCCCAATTTTAAAGGTTATTAATAAAAGTAATATTTTAAAAATGTATTTGATTTCTTTAAGGATCTATGCACTTCTATGAGAAGGACACGTTTTCAACCTCTGAATGTAAGAAAATGTGTTTCCATTCACTAAAAACAAGCAGAAATGTTTAAAAGGGTGTGGATATCGAAAACAACGTATATTAGAAAGTGGCATAACTTTTCATTACAAAATGCAAATGTTGAACCAGGTGAATGAATTCTTCCATCCCTACAATGATGAATTTATTTATATAAAAACTGGAAAACACTTTCGACTAAAGCATTTCAATTGACTCAAAAGTATTTAACTAACAGTACATTATGGAATTTCTGTAGTAGCTCCCTAGCACTGCTGGAAGTATATTTTTATAACTTTCTATTACTATTTTAACATTCTAGGCATCTGTCCAAAAATAAGAAGAAGTTATCGGCAGAAAACTTCAGGTCTCATGTTTAGTTAATGCAACATTGAATTTGTGTCGTGCAGAATATTTTCCATTGATTTTCTTGTAGTTAGTCAATATTTTCTATTTTTATTGTGCTTCTTATCTTTCTTTTTGCATTTCCAAACAAGTTTATCCTTAATCTGTGAGAGCTTCAATTGCTACAAGCATTTGTTTAAGGAGTATCATTTCAGGACGACATTAATAAACCAGTAAAGGGAAAAACCTGCCGGGAATGGAAAAACATCTCATTTACTAATCTACCTTTTTTTCTTCCCCCCCACCCCCGCTGTCCACTGCTACTTCCCTGCTAGTAGTAGCTGCAGGGTCGGTCCCACTTCCTCCAATGGTCCTAGCGCTGTACTATTTTAATAGCACCTCACACACTGTGATTTCAATTGTAACTATTACAAATAAACATGCTGAGGGTAGGGTTAGCTTATAATAAATACAATCAAGTTAGAGGTTAAAAGTCCAAAAGGGTTACAGCGATTTTCAAGGCAATATACATTTTCAGTCTCTTATTGCTTGAATGGAAATTTAGAATATTTTGTACACTGTCTGTTTCTATATTCTTACATGTCCGAATAAAACCTTTCAAACCGTTTAAAATAAGAGTGAACATTTTACACATCTCCAATGTCCTGGCATTTTCAGTCTTTTTCTATTCTCTTTAGGTCCTGAAATATACATAAATTATGAAGTTCACAAATTACAGTTCACACCTCCACAGATCTCGGTCTCCTGGCAGTTTCTTTTGGAAACTTGTCGCCACATTAAAATAAATATGTCTAAAATAGAAGTAGTTATTTCCTTCACCTAGTGTTAGCCAACAACACACCAACCCAACATCATACCACTGAGTTATAATTAATTCATCAATCTCAATATTAACCCTCTTACGCAAGACAGCAAGAAAAACTATTCTGGTTCTTGACTCATGCTTTTGGGCTACCACAATTCTCTGCTAATTGTCACATACAACAACTAGTATAGAAAACCCTTTACACAGGTTTGCTAGCAAAAGGAATGATGATAAGTATTTGTGAAAAATATTATAAAAAAATCTAAGTGTATTTTAAAACCTAATTACCAAAATTTGAAACCTAAGAAAAATGCGGAAGCGTTTGCTGAATACATTATTTGCCATGGGTAAAGGTATAATGTAGTAGATGTTACCTGCAGTCCTATGTAACACCACAGATAACACAGTGATAACTCCCTGAGTACAGATAATGTAGTAGCTGTTGCCCGCAGTCCTATGTAACACCACAGATAACACAGTGATAACTCTCTGAGTACAGATAATGTAGATGTTACCTGCAGTCTCACAGATAAGGCTCCATTCACATGACAGTGAAAAAAAAATGGGCATTAAAAACTGATCAACTGTCAGTTTTTCATGGCCATTTTGCATCAGTTTGTCTCCAAATTTTCATCCATTTCCAGTCCGTCTGTCCGTTTTTAGTGGTCGTTTGTCATCCGTATGTCATGGCCGTTAAAAAAAACTGATTGATTTAATTTGTTGGTTTTATTGTCCAAATCCCCTGAAAACACCACAGTTCCCATGTAGATAGTGCTGCAATGACCCTGTAGATAACGCCACAGTGCCCACTGCAGATAGTGCCACAGTGCCCACATATAAAGTGACATAGTGCCATAGTGCCCAATTATAAAGTGCCAGTGCCCTCATAGTGCCACAGTGCCCATGTAGATAGCACCAACCCCCTTTTGTAGATAGCACCACCCCCACTGTAGATAGCACCACCCCCACTGTAGATAGTACCCCCATTTTAGAAAAGCACACTGCCGTAAATTACACCTCCCCCTGTAGATAGCACCCGATGTAGATACCACCCCCACATGTAGATAGCTCCCCCTGTAGATAGCGGCACCCCCGTAGATAGCACCCCCTTTAAATGGCACCTCCCCCTGTAGATCACACCACTGTAGCTCCCTGTAGGAGCGGAATCCCTCTAGCTGGGGATTTCACTCCTAGAGGGAGCCCCTGATGTCTCTGTCCCTATGTGGACAGTAACACCAGGGGCTTCTCCAGTAGCGGAATCCCCTGACCAGAGCGTTGGCCAGGATTCCGCTCTGGCAGGCGATTCCAGAGGTAGCCACTGACGTCAATACGCCCGGGGCTTCTCCAGTAGCTGAATTTTCTGGCCAGAGCTTCAAGGAGCTATAGCAATGCTAACTGAAGGGGGGGGGGTGCCACTATCTACCGGGGGGTGCTATTCTTCTTTAAATCAGTATAAAAGGTGAATACACATCGATGATTTAATTTTCTAAACATATACAATCTCTGTAATCTGTGTCCATAAACGTACTAATATTTAATACTGTAGGTTATTATAATAACTTAGTGTATCTGGTAACCGGTTCTTCTTTAATTATGGTCTTAGTCAGTTTTGTGCAAAGTAGGATTTAGTCTATTTACTGTCCAGGTAAGAGAACATGGGAGTGTTATACTCTGAAACTACACTTTTGCTGTAGACACTCTTAGGAAAAACTGCATCTGTTTCCTCCTGATAACTTTCAGCAAACATCCCTTTTATATCTGCTAACAGGAAGCTGAAATTGAGAGAAGTTTACGCTCACCAGGACCGAAGAAACAGACTGGGAATTATTCCAGCCTTTCAAGAAAAGATTCCAACAAGAAAGGTGGCAGATCTTTACTTAATGACATGTCAGAGAACGAGAAGGATGGCAGCATGGCAGGTGAGCGTTACATCTACAGTCTTTAGGAACACTGAACCTAAGGTCTTTTTTTTATCTTTATTCGCTGTACAATTTATTTGATCTTTTATTCCCTGTTATCAGTCGATTCAGAATAAGGAGATGATGACTATAGTGTTGTTCAAGGGGATGACTGACAGGAAGTCCAGGAAAAAAATGTCTGCTCCCATAATCACTATTTTATGCCACATACCTCTAGTTCTGGGAATCTACGGAAAACTTTACATACGTGTAACTGATATTAGTTGCTCCTTTGTCTTTGTACTTTTATACTTTAGTTTTGATGCTCCTTTGAGTTGATTGTAAGTATTTATTAATATACAAATTAATAAATGCATTCATTTGCTTAAAAAAAACAAATACAAAGTGAGAGAGCAAAAAGCAAAATACAACAACAACAACAACAACAACAACAATAAATATAATTTACTGTCAACCAATTCTCCCAGACTTGGGAGATCTAGCAAATTATATTGTGATATATGTATTGCTGTATAATCAGGCATTAGACTCTACCATTTAGGGATTGAATTACTGGATGACAGCCCCTATGGAAGCTCTAATGGCGGGCATTTCATGCTGTATTTTTTGGAAAACAGAGAGGGAAGAAACAAATGCGAGTAGGTTAAGTTAACACTGTTTTTGCCAATTGCATTCCGCGGAAGCATTTAAAACGCCAAACACATGCCCAGACGTATGAAACTTTATGCCAAGATGTGCGGGATGCAAACATTCTCCCCCAAATTGAGTGGGGCTTATGTAAATTTGCCTAAAAGTGGACGTTCCCGAGATGCTTTGTTGGAATTCCCAGGCAAATTGGGAGTGATGGTTAAAAGTTTCCCGGAAATGTTGGAAGGAAGGTATGTATATGACTGTATGAGTAGAAATTAATGCATGCCTATATAGCACTGCATGGCTATACATTTGGATATGTCTGCCATTGCCTGATAATTAAGAAAACTGTATACGGCATGGCATACGTTTTTTTTGTATGCATTTGTATTGAAAATTATAGTCGATTGTGCTGTCGAGGCCGCAGAATCTCTACGTATACTACCCAAAATTACATCTAAAGGACACCATTTTGGTATACATTCACCCATTAAAGTCAATTTTTACCATAGTCATGGTTGAATATAGCCTCAAGAGCTAAGTTCATACTGTTTTTTTTGTTTTTTTAAAGGAGAGTCAAGGGCAGATGTAAACAACTGTAGTGGCATACAGTCATATATAGGCACGCAGTTCATACATTTGGCGGAACATTTAAAAATTTCTCGCTGAATGTAATAGTGATGTGAGCCCAATAAGAGGCTGAATACATGTTTTTTACAACTTGACAGAAGAATACAACTCAAAATCCTATATTTATTAGTAATTTTATTTAAAGGTGTAAATACCATTTACTATATAGTGTATATGCATGTATGTATATATATATATATATATATATATATATATATATATATATATATATTTAGTAGATGGTAATAATGTAATGCATGTATTTTATTTTCAATGAACTTGTTACCCTCAGCCTTTTCCTAAACTGCTATAAGTACAGAAGTTCTTCACTTTTTAAACCCACCACTGGGCACACTGTATAATTCGAGTCAGCTGGCTCAGTATCTTCAGCTTTGTAGTTAAACAACAGGTGGCAGAAAACAGGTGGAGATCCACACAGCGGCTAATTCTATTTCCTCGCTTGTTGCTTGCAACGTAATTTAATGACAGTCACAAAGTGAGGACACACAGCAGCGTAGCAAACAGCACTGTATGGCAATTGTTTGAAAAAGTTTTTTTTTTTAATAAATTGAAAAAGGAAAAAAATATATAGAGCATACATCTTCCGTCTTACTGCCCTAAAGCATGCATGTAAAATAGTCCAATCATTAAAATTATTTTTTTATCAATATACAAATTAATTAAATTATTCATTATTTTAACAATTATTTTATTATGGAGTGTGTATGTTTAGAATTTTTACACGGTATAATAATATTATACACATCAATAAAATGTTGTTTTTTTTAGGTATTTTGAGCAAATTAAGTTTATTAATTGTATAATGAGACGTTCTATACAGGAGCATTCATTGTTTACTTCCAGGGGATAAAAATCTGTGCTGGTCATGTGATCAGATCACACGGGCGCATATCTCATTACAGTTAGAATACTGCATTGTAACGAGCTGTGCACCTGTGCGTCACATGACCAGTGCAGATTTTCATCCTCAGGAAGTTGAAATGAAGGTTCCCATCCAATGACAGCAAATTGCATAGCGTTTCAATATAAAATAAATATGTTATACTAACAGAAACAGCAAAATCCATTTAACCCCTTCCGGCCGCAGCCCTTTTTCAGATTTTCATTTTCATTTTTACCTCCCCACTTTTCAAAAGCCATAACTTTTTTATTTTTCTATCGATATAGTCCTATGAGGGCTTGATTTTTACACGACGAGTTGTAGTTTTTCGTAGCACCATTTATTGTGCCATATAATGTACTAGGAAATGGGCAAACAATTATTTGTGGGGTAGAAAATGAAAAAAACAGCGATTCCTCCATTGTTTTTTGTGCGTTGTTTTTACGGAGTTCACTGTGCAATTAAAACAACATGTTGACTTTATTCTCTGGGTCAACACGATTACGGCGATACCAAATATATATAGTTTTTTCTATATTTTACTACTTTTACAAGTAAAAACCTAAGTGTAAAAAATAAAATCTATTTTGTGTTGCCAAATTCTGACAGCCATAAGTTTTTAAATTTTCCGTCGATTAAGTGGTATCAGGGCTTATTCTTTGCGGGATAAGATGTAGTTTTTAATAATACCATTCTGGGGTACATGTGACGTTTTCATCACTTTTTATTTCATTTTATTGTGGGAGATGAGGTGACCAAAAAATAGAGATACTGGAGTTTACAAATTTTTTTTTTGTTACGGCGTTCACCGTGCAAATTAAATAATGATATATTGTGATATTTCAGGCTTTTACAGATGCGTCAATACTAATTATGTTTATTTATTATTTTACTATGCTCTAGGGGGAAAATGGAAAAAGTTTTTTTTTTTTTACTTTTAATTGAAATTTGTTTTTACATAAAAAAAAACTTTATTTTACTAAATTTTACTTTTTTTATTAGTCCCCCTAGGGGACCTCAACCAGCGATCATTAGATCGCTTGCACGATATACTGCAATACTAATGTATTGCAGTATATCGTGAGTCTGGCAGACTTCTATTAAGCCCTGCTGGCAGGGCTTAATAGGAGCACAAAGACTGTTGGACCTGGGCAGCCATAGCAACCATCGCCCCCCCCCCCCCTGCGATTGCATTGCGGGGGGCGCAATGTGCTCTTAGAGGGGGTCGCCCCCGCTTTCTAACGATTTAAATGCTACGGTTGCTATTGCCTGCGGCATTTAACGAGTTAAATGAGCGGGATCGTGCCCGAGCGTGATCCTGCTGGTTACTCTGAAGTGTCGGCTGTAACATCGACACCGGCATCATATGGAGCGGGTTCAGTCCGTGAGCCCGTTCCATACTTCCCCAACCCGACTTTGGCGTATGGATACGTCAAATGTCGGGAAGGGGTTAAACAAGTATAGTATACAGCAAATGCTGCACCTCCTTATCCATCCAACTACTGGATCTGAGTACATATGTAATGCATGTTCAGGAAAAAAATGGAGGACTAGGTGCAATCACTCCATTGGAAACTATCTGCTGGATATTATAAATATATTTCTTTAGAAATATCAATATGACACCTCTTTTCACGTTGCTACTCACCCTTTCATCAGCTTGTGATAACCTGATAAAGAGGTGGATGCCATTCTGAAACACATTTCAAATAATTTCAATGTAGGTTTTAAGAAATGTATTATATTTTACTGATGTGCACTGTATATTACATGTATATTGAAAATGTAGACTTGATGATGATGAGTTAATTCTAGATACAGCCGATCACATGGCAATGCTGCTTGAATTTACTTCTAAGTCGCTGTGTATTTGTTCACGCTGCCGTCTTTGATGTGTTCTCATGCCGTCATGGTATAGTTACATCGTTGACTTGGCTGCGTTCAAGGTCAAGTTAAAGTTGATAAATAAGATAAATAAATGTGAAAATACAATATCTGCTTTTCCCATGAATTAACAGGAAATCTGAATACACAGGGGTACTATATCAATATCTTATATTTTTTCATATAGGAAAAGTATACTCTCTGCTTGACAAACTCATTTATCATTAATTACTAATCTCATGTGAATATACTAAAATCACATCACAGACTGAGCATTTATGTATGAACAGTGGGGAGACATAGTCATTCAACAAGATCATGCTGGGATCGTCTGAATGATTGACGTAGGAAGGAATTCATATAACAGGAGTCATAGGATAGCAAAATAAATATCCCAGTATTTCAGAAAAGGCTAACACGGGTTTTTGGGTTATTACCATGATCATAGAAATGTTCTCCAAAAGGCATATACTAAATGTAAAGTCAAAATCTGATATTTAAGCAGATAAGTTTATTTATAAGCAAATGCAAACAGCTCAAGAGCGCACTTATGGGGGTTAACTACTACATGGAAACCATCTCTGAGCTGTTAACCAGGGCTGTCAATCGTCCATAAATTCCTGTGCAGTGTAATTGGGGGTGGGGTGCACCAACGCACTTGAAAATTCCCATTAAAAATCCTGCATTTACCACTGGAGCTGGAGTCAAGTAAAAGCATCTGAAAGAAGTTAAAGGGGTTTTTCCGGTGAAGAAAAATCTATGGCCTATGCTCAAATAACTACGTAGCCTTAAAAATAAAAACTATTTTTTTTTTCAATTAAAATTGTCTCTGCCCTTAAGGTGTTAACACTGCCTGATGTAACAAGACCATGTACAACAATTTAATCCCAACATTTTAAGACAAGCTGTCAGCTCTCCTAAAATGTCTGTTTTAGTAAATACTTTTATTCCTTATAAAATAACAATTCTGAAGCATCTTCTTTTTGAATTCTTCTTTGTGCTGTTCCTCTGTTATTTTGCCTGGAAATGTATAACAACTCATAACCGGGTTCTACCATTCCCCTTGTTACAGGGGCATGTCCCTGTACAGTCTGACAGTGTCCAATCAGTGATGACAGTTTTAAGGTAAGGCCACAGGGAGCGGCCCTGACATGGTCGCAACGCGGCCAACAACCGCGCCGGCACCATGTTCGGTGCGGCTGTGAAGTAGCCTCTTAGCGGCTGCACGTTAATGCAGGTAAAACATCCTTTTATCTGCAAAATCGTGCGGCCATGAATTAATACACCCATCATGGCTGCACGATTTTGCAGGTTACAACAAGTTACCTCCTATCCGTAGGCTAAGGGGTAACTTGCTGATCGATGGGTGTCCGACTGATCGGATCCCCACTGCTCCCATAGAGAATGAATGGAGCGGCAGTGCGCATGAGCGACCTGTGGCTCGGTTCAAACTTGGGGTTCGGGCAACTTTGGCCTTTTCCATTCTCGTAGATGGTGGGGGTCCGAGCTGTTGGACAAGCACCGATTAGCGAGTTACCCCTTACCCTACGGATAGGGGGTAACTTGTTGTAACCAGAATACCCCTTAACAAGGTATTCTACAGCTGTGCCTAAAAGGGTATGTGCACACGAGAACTGGCTTTTACGTCTGAAAAGACAGACTGTTTTCAGGAGAAAACAGCTGCGTCGTTTCAGACGTAAAAGCTCCTCCTCGCAGTATGCGAGGCGTCTTTGACGGCCGATCATTTGAGCTGTTCTTCATTGAATTCAATGAAGAACGGCTCAAATTACGTTTCAAAGAAGTGTCCTGCACTTCTTTGACGAGACAGTCATTTTACGCGTCGTCGTTTGACAGCTGTCAAACGACGACGCGTAAATGACAGGTCGTCGGCACAATACGTCGGCAAACCCATTCAAATGAATGGGCAGATGTTTGCCAACGTATTGGAGCCGTATTTTCAGACGTAAAACGAGGCATAATACGCCTCGTTTACGTCTGAAAATAGGTTGTGTGAACCCAGCCAAATAGTGTCAGCGCAGTTGTCGGCCGCTTCCGACCGTGTCAGGGCTGCTACGTATGCTCTTACCCTTAGCCTATCTAGGGGCACATCCTATTGACAAGGAAATGGTAACGCCCACCCAGTTGACAATATAGTCATATATTTTTAGGAGGCATAACAGGAATGGCACAATGCAGAGTTCTAAGAAAAGATGTTCCAGAATTGTTATTTTATGGGGAATAGAAGTATTTGACAAATCCTGGAAAAATCACATCCTGAAAAAATGTACACTTTGACATCTTTTTTTTTAATACAATTTTCCATAAGTGTGTTTGTTGCAACTTCCTAAATACATTTCATTAAAAATAATTGTGACTTTTTGAGATACAGAGCAGCTGTTTCTTGCGCTGAATCCTCTATCCATAAGGTCAGCAGCACTGACGGGTTCAGTGTCAGGCATGTCGGATGGAGATATTACCGATCACATCTAAGTTCATAACTTATATGTAATCGATTACAGGTGGATCCAGCGTGACAGAGACACGCAGGACCCGTTGACACTGAACCCGTCAGTCCCGCGGACCTGACGGATTCAGGTCTAGAGCACGATACCGCTGCTCTTTATACAGAATACAAAGCAGTTGTATCTCAAAAAGTAAAAATAGTTTTTACTAAAATGTATCTAGGAAGTTGCACCAATATATATATACATATATTTAAAAATACTATCTCAAATGTGTGCTTAGACTTTTAATATATTTAGATCTGGCCAATATTGTTGTATAACTAATAAGTGCCTCGGTGTCATCTTGTGACTATTGCATAATCTGCTGTTTTGACTGTTGAGTAAGTTATATATTTAGATGTTTAGTATAACCAAGTTCTATTTTGCTCTGAAAATAAAACCTTAGCTGGACTCTGACACATGACTCTGAAAGTGTTGATAGCTCTGTTACTCTGTACAAATTGTTATAGACTATTTAATGTGTTTTACTAACAGGAAAACCATCCAGGTTCTGATGTAAATGCACAATGAAAGGGAAGTCCTTATTTATACAACCCTGCCGTGTTTCTTTTAGGACTAAAAATAATTGTACCGATTTTCACAAGTCATATTTCTATTTGTATCCCCTGACAGCAGTACCACTCACCCCTGGAAGGTAGTTATATAAAAATAAACTCTTTGCATATAACATATCCAACATATGGGAGATGCTGAGAACACAAAGTTTATATAGCATCAATATGTATGATTAGTCCCTGTGCCCAGTGAGCTCACAATCTAAAATATTCATGTTAGCTTGTGTTGAACCTGGCATTTTTCTCTATCTCTTTAATAGAAAGATATTGTGAAATGCTTCTGTGAACGTCCTTAGTGACTTTAATGGGATTTTTGTGACCTCAGTTGTTGTTCCATCATTTTTATGTTACTTTTGACAGACACAATAGTGTCTGCTGTGCCATCCTACTGAGCAAAAGAAATGGAACCTGAAAGATCCCATTAAGGTAAATAGTATATATTAGTGTCCATAAGCTTCTGCATGGATCCATTAAAATAAATCCTTTTCTGAAATATCAGAAAAGGAAGCCTTGATATCAGTGTGAACAGAGTGTTACAGTAAATGTCCACACTGGAATATGTTGTTTTTTTTAAATATTAAATAGGTTATACATTTTGCACTCAATCATTTTGTAATATATCTTTATAGTGGTAGGAACTCAGTTTTCCTTATACAGAGCTCCAAATTCCCTGCACAGATATAGTTTTAGAAGATGCTGGATGCCTGCACTCACCACTAGAGGGAACTTGGAAGCTTACTGCATACTGCGTTATTATTGAGTTCAATGTATGATAGTATACAGTTGGCATTCAAAGTGGACATTCACTTTAAGCCACATGCCCTGTGTACAGAGCCTTATGGTGGCACACGGCATCCCTATGGCTGTGTACTATGGTATGGCAGAGACGAAACTATACTTTCCTTCACCCAGGTAAAAGTTTAGTATTCTATGCTCATCACTGTATCTAAATATCCAGGCCAAAACAAAGTGGCCTATTGGCATCCCCCTGGCACGCAGCCCCCCTAGCTGCACCTCTGCGTATTGCATTGTATTGCAGAGCTTTGCTTCTAGGGGACATAAACTCTGTAATACGGTATCCAATCAAGCAAACCACAATTTTTCTGCTGGATTTCTACAGTACAGTGGGGCCCAATTTACTGCTGTAGGTGGCATAATATACCCATCTGCACGAGTCCTTACACCCATAAAAACAGAACTCACAGCATGGCAGACCCTGTAAACAATGAACACGTATATTTTAATAGGGGTAAAGTAATTATTACATTTGCCCTTGTACCTCTATATATTACTTACATCAGGATAGTCAAAGGTAGCCAAATAGATCTTCTTTTCTTCTGTGCACTGAATACTTCATGTTAAATTTACCGTTACCCCCTGTAAGTAGGTATGGACTTTCCCGGTCTGATTCCCAGATCACGGTCCCCAGAACTGTCATCGAATGGTGGACGTAGCGCTGAAGGAGCAATAGTGTAGTGAGGAATGGAGTCCAACGTCACCTGGGGATGCGGTCAGGGACGCAAAAGGCCAGAGGATGAGATGGGAGCATAGTCAGGCGATAGCCAGCGGACAGAACCACAAGTTTAACAATAGGCACCGGGCGAACAATCCAAAGGACGAGACGACAGCAGAAGTCAAGAGCAAGGCTGAGGTCAGGGCCAAAGTCAAATTACATTTTAATTCAATACAGATACACGAGCAAGTACTAGGAAATATCTTAATCAGAAGGCAACGTGGTGAGGCTGGAGTCCTCCTTAGCCAGGGCTGACATCAGGAGGAGATGGGTGCCGGTTGCCATTGCAACCTGTAATGAACAACAGAGAGGAGAAGAGCAGTGGCCAGAAATGCCTATACAGAGGCAACGCTGGAGTGAAGAAAAGGCGATTCAGTTGCCCAGCAACATGATGAGGGCTACGAATGAAACCGCTGGCGCCTTCGAGGGCCCGACAATGGATTGGGGAGAGGTAAGTAACTGACATTTCCTGTTTACGCAGCAATGTGTCACTGCGGTATATGCGGTATATGTGGTATATGTGGTATATGTGGTATATGTGGTATATGTATGTAAATTGTAAGTGATATACATTAACTGTTCTCTGTGGATTGCACTAGAATACATAAAACCTTAAACCATTAGTTTAGGAGCGAGGATTGTAAATATCAGATCTTCTGCAGGGAAATAATCCAGCATGTATTTTTGGCATTACAAGAGAAAGTCAGTAGTTCATCATTTACGACTCCCAAGATATTTGGGGATGTAGTCCACTTCCTAATCTTGCTTGTTGGACATAAAAATCAATATCTAACAAGTGTTGGTCTCGCCTCCAGTGTGCTGTTAGCAGATATAAACTACTGTGCGCTTTAAGGATATGAGCGTTATGTTACCCTATGTCTGTAGATATTAATATGAATATTCTTAATCACTTGATGTGAAAATAAAACTAGTAGTATAATAAAAAAAGGTTTGCAATTCTGCTATACTTTGTGGATCAACTGTCCTTAATTTTCAAGATCTCTGCTTGCAGAGATGCATGACTCGTTACAGTTACAGGACAGATATCAGAACTGTGTGTCCTAACAAGCCTTGGGATCCTCACATGACCAGGACCGATTTTTCGGCTTCTGGAAGTAAACAATGAAAGTTCCCATTCAATCACTACAAGGGGAGATTTAATCCCTTCCCGACAACCGCTGTATATATACTGCGCACGTCGGGTGGGGGAATATGGAGTGGGCTCACGTGGTGAGCCCACTCCATAGAATGAGCGTGTCAGTTGTGTGTAACAGCCGTCTCTTCAGGGTAACGACTGATATCCCGCTTGAACGCGATCACACTCATTTAACCCATTAATAGTGACCACGGAATTTAAATGACTAGAAACAGGGGGGTGACCCCCTGCAACATTGCAACGGCCCCCCCGCAACATGATCGGGGGTGCCGTTGGTTGGCATGGTAGCTTGGGTGCCTGATGAAGGCTCCCAGGCATGCCATCTTTGCACTCCTATGAAGCCCTGCCTCCGGCAGGGTTTCATGGCAGAGTGTCAGTATCGCATACATATATACATTAGTATTGCAGTATATCATGCAAGTGATTCAACGATCGCTGGCTCAAGTCCCCTAGGGGGACAAGTGAAAAAAAGTAAAAACCAGTCAAATAAAGTTTTTTAATAAATAAAAAAAATGACAATTAAAAGTTCAAAAACCCCCCTTTTTCAATTTCCCTCAAGCACAATATAAAAAAAATAGAAAATTAATATAACTGGTACCGACGCATCC
This sequence comes from Rhinoderma darwinii, assembly GCF_050947455.1. NCBI lineage: Eukaryota > Metazoa > Chordata > Amphibia > Anura > Rhinodermatidae > Rhinoderma > Rhinoderma darwinii. The sequence continues at coordinate 29,635,849 of NC_134692.1, forward strand.
ATAAAAGTCCAAACTAGTACAATATATCATTTAGTTTGCACGGTGAACGCCGTAAAAATAAAAAATAAACTCCAGAATCGCTGTTTTTTGGTCACTTCATCACCAAACCCCTCTAAAGATTGGGGAATCACAATATTTTTTCCTATTCTACCCCACAAACATTTTTTTCCAGTTTCCCACTACATTATATGGTAGACTAAATGGTGCTGTGAAAATCGACAAATCCTCCCCAAAACAACAACCCCACATACGGGTATATTGATGGAAAAATAAAAAGTTATGTCTTTTGGAAGGTGGGGAGGAAAAAACTAAAGTGAAAATCCGAAAAATGGCTGAGGGTTAAAATCTGTTTAAAAACTGTGAACAGATAATACGCAAAACATAATAGAGAATTACATAAATTTTCATTATAGGACAAATGTGCATTATTTGGGGGAACCGGAACACCCCTTTAAAGGCTATGGACACCTTTGGGCGTTTTTTTTTTTTTTTAATGAAATGTATGGATTTTCAGCTAGAAATCACTTTTGTAACTGGGTATTATTTAAAATGCTGCACTGTTTATGTTATGCAGCTTCTATGTTTCACAGTACATATAGTAGCGAGCTGCCGAATGCCGTGAACAGCCAAGTCAGCCAGAGAGCTAGTCTGACGGCTTGGTCTCCTGCAGTTCCTTTGCGCTTCTGACCGATAATTTAAGTTCAATTCAAAGTTAATTTTAAAAAAAAAAGCTCCCAAAAGGTGTCCATGGTCTTTAGGGATGAATATAATAAAGGGAGTGTATTATAGAAAAATTACCTAATATTAAAATTAGGTTTTTATTTTAAACAATTATTTTAATGTCACAATGTTCACTAGCGCACACACAATAAGGTCAAATGTCCTGTTTTTCTACGCTTGTCACATTTACTGTGTAGACTGGGATAATATGAACAGAGTCATATCATATCACTAGATGCCATGTGCTTTTTAATAGCTTTTTATGACATATATACGTTAAACAGATACTATTATAGTCTATGGTTGACGGATACGTTAACCGAAGACCTAACAGCAGCATCCGTCACCCAAAGACTATAATAGTATCCCTTTCACACATATGTCATATAAGCTTCATGATCCCAGTTCATGACATATCTGATTGACGGATACCATTACAGCCTATGGTGACGGCTTATATGTCAAACGTAGGCCATTTAATGTGATGTGAGCTTGGTTAAAGAACTTGAAAGGGGGTGGTTTTAACTTGCATACAGTCCTAGAAGATATCAAAGAGTCATACACAAGTTTTCAGTGCAATCAGCGCACTTCAATTCGCGACAAATTTATTTGGATTGAATTGGACAGCTGATTCGTCCAAATTTTGTGATATTCGCTCATCTTTTGTACTAATCTATAACATTTCTCTATGAATAAACTCCTATTCATTTCAGCTGCCACAAAGCACACAAACCTTGTTGTACGGTCTATACAGATATTAAAGGAAGTGTGTGTATGTGTGTGTGTGTGTGTGTCTCTAATATGGCCGCCCGAAAAGAAGTTTTGAAAAACAAAAAAAGTAGCTACAACGTTTAAAAAAAATTATAAACACTTTGGGAGGAATTCATTATCAACTTTACGCAAATTTTCTGGTGTAAAAAAAAGTTGAAAATGTTAGCCTACACCATATTAGCACTAATTGCAAATTTACAACTTTTCTATCCTATCGCCTATTTTAGAAAGGGTCAAGAGAACTAGTCGGGGTTAACCAGGTTGGGGAGGGGCCAGCAAGTTTCTAACAGATTTATTATTTTCTAAAGACAGTGTTGATTTCACTCCAACATATTGCAGTTTATTGCATACATATTGCATGAGAGGCCAGCCTTGATAAATTCTCCCGATTATTTATCATCTACAGACTATTTAGAAAAATACATATATATATATGAGGTATTCCCTTTAAACAGGCAGGAACAAAACAAAAACTTTATTTAAATGATATATACAGATTCAGATGTGTGCGGCGTGTTAACATATTCAGGCAGGTATGCCGGAAATCTTTCCACAGCGAGGGACTTCAAGAACTCTGTGCACGATTAGTTACTAGCTAGACATAAAGCATGAAAATTAGAAATGAAAAGGGCAACGGCAGAAAATAAAATTATACCTGTGTCAAAACTGTAATTTATAATCCACATGTCACTGTATCACTACCAGAGAGGAGTCTTAGAGTCTAATGGAAAGGACATTTCGGTAACATTGCATAAAATAAGTGGAGGTCAGCGATCAACATTTAGAATACACGTTCAGCATGTTGATTTCTTGCTACATTTCTTGGGAAAGTTCTAAAAGTGGAACAGACCAGTTGCTTAAGAAATATATATTTTAATGTTAAAGTACGTTCTTCACAAGAAGCTTACTTGATTAGCCTATCATATCCTTGGTAAGACAGATTGCAGTTGTCATGCCACTACTAAGGCTAGCCCACCCTTTTATTAAAGGGTAAATTTAAAGAGTAAATTACCATATGTGAATTGACGGGTGACGGTTAATCAACATTGAGGGAAGCAGCGTCCACTGGGTAGCTGGAGTTTTTCCTCTATGCTACTAAGTAGTCCATTATACTCTAATGTATATAACAGGGAAAGTGCTTTACAACTTATGGCCACTAGGTGGTGATGCAGCAAACTCTAATTTCTAGCTATCAGCTATAATGGAATGTGGACTTTATACCGGTCAGGAATCAACTATACCATGTTTTTGTCATATTAAGTGCATATGAATATCTGATAGATGATGTGCTTTTACATAATATTTATTAGTGTGTGTAACTATTTATGCAGTCCATCCATTGGAACAATAAACAAGCAATATTAAGCAATTATATAGTAGATCAGGAATAAGATTATTACAACGCTACCACCCCCAAGGTGCCTCAGGAGATACTCTCTTCTAATACTCAATCCTTTTTACCAAATCTTCATGTTCCATCTTACAAAGGAAAGTCATAACCTTGCAAGGGACCTGTTAACCTGGATACGTCCATTGATGGTGCACTTATGCTTTTGAGATGTTAACCTGTGGGAGATTTTTACAGGTTGACCTAAAAGTTTGGACCATGGATGGAATAGAATGCTGCATAAAGAAATTTACTTTAGCCAAGTCATTCAGTGTATTTACCAAGTGTTACAATTGGCGATTGTGGCTCAAAATGAGCCTTTATATTTCATCCGAAGCCGGGGATTGGCCAGACCCTGAGATAGGTGAGCGCCTTCCATATACTGAAGAACTGACTAACTGCTGATTTCATGTTTGCAATAGGATATTGGGTAGATAGGAATTGAGCCTTGCAATTTACAATATTGTCAGACCATCTCTTTGGATATGTTGTAAGGGTTAAATAGCTATATTTAGCCCTGACAACTTTTTTGCAGCTTGCTCAGGACTGTAGTCATGTTGACTGATGTTGAAATTACTTTAAGACAGCCACTTCACCTCCAGTAGCAATATAGGAAAACAGCAAGGTAACCAATTGTCTGTAAAGTCAAGGACAGTCTGTGAAAAACATGAGACTTTTTGCAGGTGTTCGTAATAGAAAAAAAAAATAGATGCGTTCACGATTTTTTTAAAATCTGGAGCTGCAGGTTGTTGTGATTCATCATTTTACAGTTCACAGTAAGTGCTGCTAAAGTGTTCATATTTTCTAGACATATATGACTTATCAACTTTATGATTCATTTTTGGTTTTTCAATATTTCCATTCAAATGTTTAGCTGTTCGTAATTTTTTGTCAAGAAAAAAAAGAAAGAGGAGACTGCGAACTCGAAGAAGCAGGAAACTATGAAGTCTGAGACTGTGAAGATACCGGTAGGCATCAGTACAGTCTAAGAGAATACAGTGAGCGGGCACAGCTAGTAATGTCACCCACTAGCAGATGCCCACCCACTCCATTATGATACACCTGGCCAGAAGAGGAGGATCGAAGGCTAGGTGATTACTATACAGTATACAAATTTGTTTAATGTCCCCATTATTAGAGACACCCATCTAGTAGAGCGTTGGACCCCCTTTTGCCATCAGAACGGCAGAAATTTGTCATGGCATAGATTCTACTAGGTGTTAAAAATTGTTTTGCAGGAATATTGGCCCATGGACTGGATAGCTTCTCGCAGTTGCTGCTACTGAGTCCTTCTGCCATAGGGTATAAACTTGGTCGGGCACAATACTTAGGTAAGACCTGCAGTTCAAACATCCATACACAGGTATCAGAGGACCCAATGTGTGTCCAAAAAATATTCCTCACACCATTACTCGCCCTCTACCAGCCTCAACCTGACAGGAAGGGTTCATTGATTCCTGCTGCTTTCGACAAATTTTGACCCTCCCATCTACAGAAATCTGGATACATCAGAGGTTTTTCCACTGCTCAGTGATACCATTTTTGCGCTCTTTTGTCCACTGGAGTCTTGCCTTTCTGTTTGCCTTAGACAGTAATGGCACTCGAACTGGTCGTCTGCTGTAATAGCCCATCCGTGCTAAGAAACGATGAGTTGTGTGCTCGGACATGTTAGTTGGAGCACCTGTGTTGAATTCAGCTGCACTTAGCTTGACTGTGCACCGATGCTTAACATCTTCCTCTGACCCCTTTCGTCGACGAGTTGTTGATATCAATAGGATCCGCTTTCACTGGATGTTTTTCCTCGATCACACCATTCTCGGTAAATCCTCTCTAGCACCGATGACTATGCCTCACTCGAAGTTGCTCAGCTCGCTTGAGTTTTTCAATCTAATTCTAGTGGATTCACACTGAAACTGATCCACGGAAAGCTTGCTCACTTGATTTTCTGCTGCACTCCGGGGTTACGCGTCTAATTTCCAAACAGGGAAGATCCAATCGTTAAAGAGCAGGTGTCTCTAATAAAGTGGCCACTCAGTGTATATATCCTCTAACGTATGCAACTGTGTTCTATGGGCATATATGGACAAGTTTGGTGTTTGCGCCACCACGCATACGCCGAACGTCAATTGCAAATGCAATGTGAATAAAAACATTATTCTGCAATCTCATTTAAGATACCTGTTGTGTGGCATTGCATGAGGACTATAATGATGCTCAGGGACATAAGAAGTAACAACAGTATTGGGAATTTCAGCATATTTTAATGTTGAAGGCGGCATACACAGCATTGTGGACATAAGCACAGTATTTGTGGCAGTATAGCACTATATTGATGGTGGCAGTTGCAGACACAGTATTGATCTAGTAGAAGGCACAGTAATGGAGCAGCACATACTGTATTAGGGATAGTAGAAAAGCACTATTCGAAGGGGTGGTAATGTTAAGAGGGGCAAACTCTGCCAAGGCCAGTCATAGCTAGAAGAAGACTTCTTGATGGTCTGGGCCAGGTGGTGAAAACTCGGAAAGTGAGCAACTACATTCAGACTAGATGTGAACAATATTAGATCTAAGTGTTGTTAGACTATACAATTGATTGGTATTGCATTCATGTGTCTGCATCGTGATGATGTCGCGCTGACCTCTATATGGTGATATTTTTGCCCACTGTATGGTAGTATTATTCAGTCACTAAATAGTAATAAAATTTGCTTATGGTAAAATTCAGTCACTATATTATGGTATTATTCAATCACTGCATGGTGTTATTATTCTGTTACTATATGGTGGTATTATTCAGTCCCTGTATGGTGCTATTATTCAGTCACCGTATGGTGGTACTTTCAGTGACTGTATTGTGGTATTATTCAGTCACTATATGATGGTATTATTCTGTCACTGAATGGTGTTATCATTCAGTCATTGTATGGTCTTATTATTCTGTTACTATATGGTGGTATTATTCAGTCACTGTATGGTGGTATTATTCAGTCACTGTATGGTGCTATTTTTCAGTCCCTATATGGTGGTATTATTCAGTCCCTGTATGGTGCTATTATTCAGTCACTGTATGGTGCTATTTTTCAGTCCCTATATGGTGGTATTATTCAGTCCCTGTATGGTGCTATTATTCAGTCACTGTATGGTGCTATTATTCAGTCACTGTATGGTGGTATTATTCAGTCACTGTATGGTGGTATTATTCAGTCACTGTATGGTGGTATTATTCAGTCACTGTATGGTGGTATTATTCAGTCACTGTATGGTGCTATTATTCAGTCACTGTATGGTGCTATTATTCAGTCACTGTATGGTGCTATTATTCAGTCACTGTATGGTGGTATTATTCAGTCACTGTATGGTGGTATTATTCAGTCACTGTATGGTGGTATTATTTAGTCACTGTATGGTGGTATTATTCAGTCCCTGTGTGGTGGTATTATTCAATCAGTGTATGGTGGTATTATTCAGTCACTGTATGGTGGTGTTATTCAGTCACTGTGTGGTGGTATTATTTAGTAACTCTATTGTGGTATTATACAGTCACTGTATGGTGGTATAATTCAGTCACTATATGCTGGTGTTGTTCAGTCACTGTATGGTGGTATTATCCAGCCACTTTATTGTGGTGTTGCTCAGTGACTGCATGGTGATATTATCCAGTCACAGTATAGTGAAATTATCCAGTCACTGTATGGTGGTATTATCCAGTAACTGTATGGTGGTATTATCCAGTCACTGTATGGTGGTATTATCCACTCGATGCATGGTGGTATTATTTAGTCACTGAATTGGGGTATTATTGAGTCACTGTATGGTGCCATTATCCAGTCACCGTATGGTGGTATTATTAATTCACTGTATTGTGGTATTATCCAGTCACTGTATTGAGGTATTATTCAATCACCGTATGGTAGTATTCTTCTGTTTATTTATGGTGGTTATATTTAGACATTGTATGGTGAATAAATTTGGTTATGATATGACAGTATGGGGTGCATGCCTACTTCCTACACCAGTGTCCTAATATATTTAGATTCTAGCAACACTTCGGGGGTGCCCATGGTGTCAGCATCATAGCAAGTCACATACATAGCATGCTAGAATTTTACATTTGGTTTCCATATCTGCCACAATATCAGGATAGGGCACTGACACCTCCCAATATGTGTCAAATTTCGAGACACTTTAAGCCCCACTTCTGCTTCACTCAGAAACTCCCTCAAAACTGTCTAGTGCCCATTACAATGTAGAATAACATAAGCCCTGCCTCTTTGTGGTCCCATCCACACGGCAGTCACACAAAAAACTGTACTGTTGGTAGGAATGCATTAGTGACATAAAATGTGCTAAAAACTTTGCAGACGGCATCTTTCCCCGACTGCAGGACAGCATTTTGTCACCCATTCCCGCACCCATACACATAACTTGAAGCTTTTGTGCCTAAATGCAAACAGGCACCCGACCTACCATATGCTGTTTATAATAAGGTAAGGATCACACACACAGTTTTTTATGCAGTTTTTGGCTCATTTTTTTGCACTAAAGGCAGAAAAGGATTCAAAAGAAAGGAAAGGTATAAAGAAGAAACTAAAGCAACTCCTCTCTTTAGTGTCCACTCCTGTGTTTAGCTAAAAACAACTGAGCTAAAAACTGTCACAAAAACGGCATTAAGATAGTTTGTGTAAATGTAGCCTAATGATATCTTCTTATGTTGCAAAGAGACTTCTGGGCCCCCTCAGGCACTTGTGCCTGGGTGAGACCGCTACCTCTCCAATGACAACCGCTATAGCTACACTCCTGCCCGGACCCATCTCTAAGTGAGAAGGCAGGATTTCACTTTTTACCTTTGACATTAGAAAGGCTAGAATCAGTCTTGTAGAAGATAAAAGAGCAGGAAAAAAGCAGTATAGTATCGGGCATCGGCGCCAGGCTCAGGAAGACAAGGAGCGAGCCTGGCGCCTATGCCCAATACTATACTGCTCTTTTCCTGCTCTTTTATCGTCTACATACCTTGTCCCCGGTGCTAAGGCTTTAGTACCGAGGAACCGCAGTGGGTGGCAGCCTGCAACCTATACTATTTCACACCACGCATAGTCTTGGAGGAGCGCCGTTGATCCCTCACCTTTTTCCACTGTGCAGAATCAGGTATCTGAGGTAAAATGTTTAGCTTGCCGTATAAACAAGTGCGATATTATCCATTTTCTCGACCGGAGCATTAGACTATATAGAGCTTCCTTGACTTATGCAATAACCTAAATGGGAAAAAAAAGTTGCGACCTTGCAACCATCCCAAAAAGTTGCACTTCTAGACTTTACCAGTGTAGCTTAGGCTTTGTAAAGCAGGCTGCTGCTGTTAAGCCCCCCTGTCACTGACCCGTGTTTAGTTAGCGTGATACTAACTGACAGCTATGCTTACCAAGAAATCCTGCAACACTTAACAGCTATATAAACTAGTGCCTCATACTACTATATAAAATCAAAGTGCGATACCTGAGCTCGTGAGATTAATTTACCTCCCAATCCCAAATCTGCCAGCAGCACAGATAAGTAGCTGAGCACAACAGTGTTCCCACCTCTCCCGGCTGCGTAGAATTATTCTTATGTTATGTTTCGATTCCAACAATAAGACTAAGGACTAGATGATTAAAAAAGATAAAAACGAGTCGAGGATTCTAGTTTTTTTTTCTTATGGGAAATTAATAGTGTCTTTCCTAACAGGTTTCTAGAGACAGTAATTAAGTCTGGCACTCGGCAAACAGGACTCAGGCCCTAAAAATAGCCCCCAGGGTCCACCTTTTACATGGAAGCAAAAATAAAATCAGCTGTCACCATTAACGCATGTCTGAGAAGGAACAAGCACTGAGAGTGGAGCTGGTCTCCACAGACTGACTGTAATATAACGGGGACTGGGAATTATTCTATAAACAATTATCCAAAATTAAAGAAAGCGCCAGAGGAGGAGGTGAATATTCACTTACACACCGTCTCTTACCAGCATATTGGGTGTTACTGACATAGAGGATATAAGGTAAGTATTTGCCTTTATTTCATGATTCCAGCATTTATTACATAGTATGTATGTAATACATATCAATGCACTTAGAATTTAAGGCCAGTCTTAAGTAGTATTTTTTGGGCAATTGTATGCTAAAGAATGGAGGAAAAACTTCTTTCTTTTTGATAACATCCCATGTTTTGACAAAAAAAAATAAAAAAATTGTTGCAATCTGTTATGTATGATCCCGGCCTAATATGTTGATGCTCTATCAAAAAACATTATCATCAGTCGCAATGTATTTCTGTGCATTTATGCTCTTTTAATTTTTATTTTTTTTAAGTTATACATTCGAATTGCATAAGATCCAATGAGAATTGTGGGTACATACATTATTATTATTTTTTCTCTTTTTTGCATGACATTTTAAGATCAATTTTAAAATGTTCCTCTGGCAACAGCTCATGCACTACCCCCGTATAATGGCTCCATACAAACTTGGAGTTGTACGGAGCCATATTGCAGTGACCATAGATGTCTATGGGGTCATACTGTACCTCCATATACCTACGATATTATACGAGGCACTCAGAGGCTTGTGGCATTTTCCATCAAATGCTATATGATGGAGGTATTTTTCCCGAGAATCTTTCCTATGGGAGAATACCTCGATAAAACAGGGTGGAATATAGAGGGCCTATTGCGCCGCAGTGCAGAACCGCAGGGACTCTATGTGCCTCCTTATATCTTCCAGGCACATAAAACTTTATAGAACGCTATTAAATATTGATCACAAAATTAAATTCAGAAGACGCTAAGGAGACTATACCAGAATTCTGTCATAAATTCTGCCAAAAAGTGGAGTACTATTATTATATGTTTTAGACAAGGAGAAAAGGGGTGTGGCTGAAAGGAAATGTAAAATTTGTCAAATTTATTAAACATGTGCGCCGGTTTTGGTAGAAAATATTGATGTAAATGTAAGCTAGACATGAGGTGAGGTAAAGAAATGTGTCTAACACGCCAAGACAGTTATGTCAAATTTAGCATTCCGCTTGTGCCAGTTTTTTTTAACAATTCCTAGCATTTTGACTGATTTGCAAATTCCTTCATCCTACGACACTATTGATAAATCTCCCCTATAGCGATGCCACCTCTGCTAAGAATTTAGTCTTAAAGGGTAGATTCAGCTTTGGCAAATTAGTGAACTACCTAACTGTCAAGTACTGACTATAGTGCTATTTAGAATTGCTTTCTTTAGTAGTAGAAGTGTTCCCATAAGGCCTTGTTCATACTTTGCATTCTGATTTCATTTTTAGCCGAAACTGGGAATGGATCCAGAAAATAAACTTGAAGGGTAGGAAGACACACAGCATATTCAGGGAGGATACACTGCGTCAAGCTGTGCAGCGCATCCGCCCTGAACACTGCAGGGAATGCTGTCCGGAAAATCGTACCACATTGTGGTGCGTTTTTCCAGCAGAATTTCCGCTGCGAACCTGCTCTGGAAAAAAACCAAACAAAACGTTCATACTTACCCCTTCCCGTAGTCCGGCCTTCTGGGATGGCGTTGCAGGCCATGTGACGCTGCGGACTGTGATTGGCTGCAGCGGTCACATGGCCTGCAACGCCATCCAGGGAAGTCAGACTTGTGAAGAAGCAGGGAACTCTGGGTAAGTATAACTTTATTATTTTTTTCTTACTTGCGATTTTTGCGGCGTAATCGCTGTGATTCCGCCGCAAATATCGCAACACACACTGCTTTATTGTGGGTTTAAGCATCAAATTGAATTCAATGGGAAAACCCGCAACGGAAAAGCTGCGCATACGCATCATTAATGGACATGCTGCAGTTGAAGAAACTGCACCGCAAGTCAATTTATGTGCATTTTTTTCGGCGGCACTCTTCCGCAGTGTGGGGACGAGATTTGTTGAAATCTCACCCACACCGCTGCTACTGTGAAACGCTGTGGATTTTCTGCAATAAATCTGTTGTGGAAAATCTGCAGTGTTTACGCTGTGTGTGTTCCTACCCAAAAAGCTTTCAATCATATTTATCCTTCATCTAGGATCTATCTTTGATATTAGCTACTAAAAAAAAAGCATTAGGCGCTGTTCACACTTGTGTTATGTTGTTTCCATCAGGGCTTCGGGTATTTTTTATGACAAGAATAGTGCAGACTGCAGCGCTATTCCTTGCTGCCAAAAATACCCTGACAAAAACCCCATTATAAGTCAATGAGATCAACCAGAGTTTATTGGGGTCCACGTAACAATTGATCCGTCATAGCTGTCATGGCTCAGTTATGAAAAGAAGCCAATAAGACTTGTGTGACCAGTGCCTTAAAAAAATACATAAATGAGAAAAAAAAAAGCCCTACAGAACAGGGAGGCTGGTGGAATTTAATTCCCTGAGCTTCAGCAGACTATACATTAAGGCCTTATTTACACAAACGTGTGAAAATCACGCGCGTCCCATGGACCTATGTAAGTCAATAAGGCCACTCAGACAATCCATGTTTTTCACGCAGCGTGTGTCCGCTGCGTGAAACTCACTGCATGTCCTATACTTTAGCGTTTTTTGCGAAGCACACACCCATTGAAGTCAATGGGTGCGTGAAAATCACGCGCAGCACACGGACGCACTTCCGTGTGCTGCGCGTGATTTGCGCAACAGTTGTTCAAGAAATGAAGGTAAAAATAAAACCACCTCCTTCATTTCATTTCCTAAACCTCAAAACCGCATGTCATAAGGATGGCATATGCGCAAAAATCACGCAGCCACGCACCAAACACGGATGACACACGGAACTGCAAAGTGCAAAAAACGCAGCACAAAACTGCAAGGCGCAAAAAACTCATGCACATGGCCATGCCCGTAATCACGGCCTGCGATCGCGGGCACGGCCGGCCGCCGACGCCCACCGGGCCGCATTTTCGGGCCGTGCTCCCATACAAAGTATGGGAGCAAGGCCAGTAAAAAACGAAAAGTAAAACATGTTCCATAATTCCCGGCACGGTTCTATGGCACGGACACCTATCCGTAGCGATACGGAAAGGTGTCGCCGCCAATAGAACCGGGCAGGTCCGCAATTACAGAGATTTTTTTTTACGGTTGTGTGCATGGGGCCTAAAGGAGATATATCAAAACTAGCGCAAAGGAAAAGTGGAGTACATGCCGATGGCAACCAATCAAGTCACTGCTGTCATTTTCCAAAAGGCCTCTGAAAAATTAGAGGTGAAATCTGATTGGTTGCATTGGGAATTTCTCTGGATGACTCCAATGTATGCAACTATATGTCATACAGTTGGATATATCACACATTGACTCCTATTCTAAATGGGCCTCTGTAGTCAACTACGTTTTTCAATACAGTTAATAAAAGATATGCTGACACATTATACCCATAAACAGCACTACTCATGTTCATAGACTGTGTAGTGTTGTAACCAACTCACATAAATAAGTTCCTACACGAGACACAGCCCATCGACAACAGTGACGCTGTTTCTAGAAAAAGAGACTTTATTCTCATACGACCACTAATAACTTAGCATTGGATGTGTGGGATAGGTTATATGTATACCCACTGCTACAGATGCATCCACCCTAAAACTTTTCTAGAATTGCGTTAAATGATGAAATTTGTTATAATACCAATTTAAAACAATCTCGTGCCATCGAGTAAAAAAAAAATGTACTTTTTTAACATGGGGCCTACGGGCTACAGATGGCTGACGGCTTTGTCAGAGGCATCTGTTGGAGGTATCGTTTTTCTGTTGGAGGTATCGTTTTTCTTTACATGTTCATTTAACATCTTGTGTCATACATCTCGGTATATATTGGGTTTAGAGATAAGTTAAGGAAAGACACATCTGTATTTTGGAATCAGTATATTTTCCAGCATGAAATTCTACCATAGTCCAGAGTTCAGAGAAAAAAGTGATAGATCAAAAACCACCTCTCATTTAAAACAAGATAAATGATAAAAATCAACATATTGATGTTTTAATTACAAAAACGTATATCTACACTAGTTATATAGCAACTACAAAGGACCTTAAAATAATGTCCCCTATATTATGAGTGAGGGAGATCCCATATACAGTAGCCGGAAAGCCATAAGGCATTCCCAGATGTTGCCTTACAAATTCTGTAGCAGGATAGTGGGTGCTGTTAGTGGGACCCCGTTCCATGTTTTTCTACGGGCCCCATGATTACTTATTCCTACAGGAATTTTGAGGTAGATTTTTCCGCCTGCAAAAAAACTCCATGTGAACAGGGCCTAATAGTAAGGCCAGATTATAGGGCGGGTTAAAGGGCCCTCTACCAACCCTCCTCAGAATGATTACTATTTGGACACTGTTTTATTTAAACACTAGAACAAAGTATTTTTATTTATACATTTTATAGCAGTTTTTGTAGGTCTATTGTTGTTATTGCAGGGAGTATCCACACCATTTTTTGGACCCTCCACAGACTTTTATCTGGCCTTGCTGGTAATTACCCCCATAGGTAGGGCATGCCCAGACGTGGCGTATTTCTTCCGCCACTGTCTGCATCAATGCCGCACAGAATCTGCGTTGCAGATTCTGTTGCGGCTTTGCCTAAAATGGGCATTAAATTGATGCAGACTAGCCGTTGCGTATTGAGGGGAAGAGGGCTTCCCTTCTCTCTATCAGTGCAGGATAGAGAGAAGGGACAGCCCTTTCCCTAGTAAAAGTAACAGAAATTCATACTTACCCGGCCATTGTCTTGGTGACACGTCCCTCTTTCACCATCCAGCCCGACCTCCCTGGATGATGCGGCAGTCCATGTGACCGCTGCAGCCTGTGATTGGCCTGTGATTGGCTGCAGCCGTCACTTGGACTGAAACTTCATCCTGGTAGGCCGGACTGGAGGAAGAAGCAGGGAGTTCTCGGTAAGTAGGAACTTCTATTTTTTTTACAGGTTGATGTATCTTGTGATCGGAAGTCACTGTCCAGGGTGCTGAAACAGTTACTGACGATCGCTTAACTCTTTCAGCACCCTGGACAGTGACTATTTACTGACGTCGCCTAGCAACGCTCCCGTAATTATGGGTGCACACACGTAGTCACCCGTAATTACGGGAGCCCCATTGACTTCCTCAGTCTGGCTGTAGACCTAGAAATACATTGGTCCAGCCAGAATGAAGAAATGTCATGTTAGTAAAACCAATACGCTCCACAGCACACATAACATCTGCGGACTTCATTGCGGAATTTTGAATCTCCATTGAAGTCAATGGAGAAATTCCGCAATGAGTCCGCAACAAGTCCGCTACACGTCCGCAACAACTATTGTATGCTGCGGACACTAAATTCCGCGCCGCAGCCTATGCTACGCAGCGGAATTGTCCGCAACGTGTAAACGAACACAACTAAAAAGCTGTGGAAGGCAATGGAGAAACGTGTACGCTGCGGATTTCCGCTGCGGACTGTCCGCAGCGGAATTCCAGAGCAATTCCGCTACGTGTGGTCATGCCCATATAGTTGGGTTTGCTGAGTGGCTACAGGAAAGTTGCAGGGAAAACAAATAAAGTTTGACAACAGGACTGATTGCAGGTATACAGAGAACTTGCCTCGCATAAATAAACCTTATGTCATTAGTCTTGGTGATTCTCCAGAACATGGCACATACATATTTTACTTTGTCCTACTTTATTTATATGCAAACAAAATAAAACCTAGTTTCTTTATATCACAGAAACACATTGCAGGAACGACATTGCTGCACCATGAGCGTTAAGTTAATGCTGGAAGCGTAACAAATGTACATAGATTACTGTCAAGGGGGAAGAAAAATATGCCTGCTCCCGAATGGTAGACCAGGTTATTCCGTATCGGTTATGGAGCCATTGCAGTTTAAAGTGATTTATTCCTCAGGATTGGATATTTTAACAAGTAATGAAACCAGGAAGGATAAACTTAGTTTTTAAATCAGCCAAAGTAAAGATTCAATGACATGCTCCGTGTTTAATAATAAAATATGTTCTGCCTGTCTGCATTCAGGCTGAGGCTCGTTGGACTAAGAAAAGTCGGGTTGCTATTATTATTGAGGCATGAGCCATGCCATTAGCTCAATTTATATTTGACTAGCATTGTATTTCAGAAAGGAAGCAGCCAGATACCAATTCTAACATGGGATTTGCCAGAAATAAAGTCCAATCTAAAACCCCATTATTATCTTTATTATTATCTAAGACTTTCCTAAGGTCCATTTCGGGTGGCCATAAAGCAGCCATATTTTAGCTTCTATTTTACGCCCCAAATACCTGGACCTCCCACAGTCCTACCGATCTGAACTTATATCGCCATAGAATGCTATAGTTATATAAGTTCAGTTCGGTGCTACCACGTGAAGTCTGGGAGTTGCTCCTTTAAAACAGATGCTAAAATGCGGCTATATTATGGCCATTTGAAATGGATCTACAGTCGGCTTGTCCACATGTAACGGATTTGTTGCGGCAAATTGCATGCGTATTTTACTACGGAAAATAGTGCGAGCTTTTGGTGTGTTTTTTCGGTGCGTTTTTTGTAAGGGCTGTGTGATGGTGATATTTCTTCCTGTGATGTCATTTCATCCCCTGCAAGAAATTCTGCAGCAAATTACCCATTACATCAGAAAAACGCAGGAAATCAGTCCACTTTCCGCAGCAATAAATGACATGCTGCTGAACTAAAATGATGCACCGCAGGTGAATTTCTGGACTGAATTTTTACGCAGCGTGTGGATGACATTTGTTAAATCACACCCAATTTGCTGCTACTGTATTCTGCTGCGTATTTTCCGTCCATAATTCTGGATGCAAAATATGCAGCAATTCCATTACGTGTGGACAAGTCCATAGATCATTTGCATATTCAGGGTCCGTATTCTTCATGTGCAGAAAAGTTCCAGATTCTGGAACCAGGTTTTTCCGTCTCAGTGTTTTGTTAATTTTTTTGAGCCAAATATTGGAAAGCATACAAGAGATAGGCTCCTTTCAAAAAGTTTACAAAAAAAAACCACTATTAGGCCAGGATCACACACACAGTTTATATGCAGTTTTTTTGGCTCACTTTTTTTGAGCTAAAGTCAGAAGTGGAACCTAAAGAAAGGGAAGGAAGAAAAGAAAATACATATATATATATCTTCTTTTTTTGGGGGTTTGTGTCCACTCCCATTTTGGGCTTAAAAAACTGAGCCAAAAATTGCACCAAAAATTCTGTGTGCCATCCTGACCGTAAAAAAACATTTTTTTAAAACTCAGGTCACACAGGCAGTTGCAGTTTTTTGGTGCAGTTTTTTTTTTAATTGAGTTCTGTGAGTAGAAAACGACCTAAAAACACGCAAACACCTACTGCATGCTGCATTTTGGAAGAAAACACCACTGGGACCAAAAATGCAAAAAATAAACAACCCATGATAAATATAAAAGCATTGGGCGGATTGATCAATGTATTTACGCCAGTAATCTAGAGATGCACCGTATTTATAAAGCCCCCCTGCTTAAATTTTCTGACAGATGCTGATACGCCAGATTCCTGTAGCGCGTGATTCAGTTATGAACATTTATGCCACCTTTCTACTACGAGAAGTGGTGGAAAACAAAAGAAAACATTTTATTTCTTGCTATTTTAGATTTTCCTGGTTAATAAATGAGTAGACAAAGTTTAACTAATAAAGGAAAATATTATAAAGGAAAAAAACATTGTTAAAAAGATACATTATTTCAGGAGCGGAACTGTAGGGAATCAGTGTGTGCTGTTGCACTTTGGCCCAGGAGCCTGAGGGGCCCAAAAGGTTCCTTTTCGCCATATGAGACCAGCACCATACATGAATCATGATATTTTGGGGGCCCAGTGCACAGATTTTGCTTTGGGACCCAGGAACAACTCTGCATTTTTTAGTTTTGTTTTATTGTTACTAGGAAGATGTGTCTTGCTAATAATCTGCATGGTTTGTCCATTTTAGACAATGTTTTTCCACAAGCTCTATACAAACAAGTGGACTGAAATTCATGAAAGTCCCTTCAGTGCATATTAGTTGGTATTAAAAATGTAAAACCCGTTTTTATACTAGGATATGATTGACCCCCACCAATGATGTGAGCGCTCAGCCGCTTCGTTTCTGTTCGGCTTTTTCCGGAAAGCCAATGTAGCAGAGTACGGGCTCATAGACTTTCTATTGAGCCCGTACTCCGATACATTGATTTCCAGAAAACGCAGAAACAGAAACGAAGCGGCTGAGCGCTCACACGAGCACTTCTGCTGCTTCGTTTTAGCAATCGGTGTGGGTCTCTGTGCTCGGACCCCCACCAATCAAAACCTCTGACATGCCACTATGACATGTTAGAAGTTTGTCCAATATTTAGTTACCCTTTAAAGAGTACAGACCAAAAATATAATTTTTTACAGGTGCAGTTCGGTCATAGAGACCTTGTGGATTCAAATCATCATCCACATCAATATCTATGTGTGTATATGTGAAAATTCATGTCAATGGTGATTTGTATCCACACAAGGTTTTCAATACAATAAGGTATCTGACAAAAATCAAAATGGGTCATTTGTCAGAATAATTCAGTAGTGCAGCCTCAGGCTTTGGGTTTGAAACATCAAATAGTCATATCCCAGCCTTGTAGTAAGGTATGAAAGAATAGTTTTAACATTTTTAATCTACACTAAGGGCCCTTTATACGGGTTTTTTTCTCTCGTAGGTCTCGCTTAAGCTTACGGTGGGATGCCCCACACTCTGGGCCTCCCCTCGATTAGTCAAAATTGAGAACTAAATCTTCAGGACTAATTTTTTTTCATAAGACGAATTACACTTGCTGGTCCGTGTATAAGTGCAGTTCAGATCTTTATCCCTAGCTGAACTCTAGCTTTTCAGAGACAGGTCTCAGGACAAGTACTCTGAGATATGCGGGAACAGATGGCCACTTCATGCATTAAAGGATCTGTATTACATGCGTCCAGATTCCTCTAATCTCCGATATGTGTCTGCTTTTACGTGCATGTATGTCAGTGATTCATATATAGAAATAAAATACAACCAGAAGAGGAGACTAAGTCTATACAATATATACTTTACACGAACATATGATATCTTGTTCTATTATATCTCATATTTTCTACTTATTCTGGCAGTCAACTACTTGTAACTTTGATTATAGTCTGGATTTACTATGGAAAATATTCAGGACTACTTTGCATAAATCATTAGTTAAGCAGACAACAAACAGAAGAATATGAGGCTACAAAGTACGTAGCTGAAAGATGAAGAAAAACCATGTAGAATTTGAATGTCCCCTGCAGCCATATCATTATTTTTGGATAATTGATCCAATTATTAAAAACATTGTAAGAGATTTGCTACTTATGCAAATTGTTTAAAACATAGGGAATGTGGTTTCTCAGAAATGAAGCTGTGCTTTAAAGTGAAGCTCCACTCTATGGCAACAAAAATTCAGAGCATAATCAACAAAGTCATCTTACTGTAAATTTACTTTGTTGGTCACAGTTATGAATGAACTATTAATGATTTAGATATTGGTTGGAAATCTACTGTTTTAAATTATGCTAATTGTACAACTTATATACTCAAAGAAGTGAGATGACCTGTATGAAAGGTCTTTGCCCGTATTCTCGAGATGACCTATGCCAGGTGTGTTCACAGATTTCATTGGGCTCCCACTAGTAACGGTGTATTCCCATCTTAAACATTTATGGCAAATCTGCAGGATATGCCATAAATTCCTCATATGTGCGGGTCCCAACTCTGCGATCCTCACCTTTTGAGAGAATCGGGGTTCTATGACCCCCATTCGCCAATATTGAAGTCTATGGGAGTGACTTGGCTCCTTACGTAACTTCTAACGACCACAATCAAAAGGACAACTCACACGGCAGCCATCTCTCCGCTGCATTCCATAGAGACTGTGGCAGCTGTTAATTGGATAACAAAGTTTACAAGACCCACGTTCTCCCAATAGGTAAGGGTCCAAAAGGGCCCCACCTAAGATGGGAATACTCCTTTAAAGTTAATGATCACCATTCTGATTTTAGGTCCAGAATTCTGTGCTGATCAATTTTATAATATATCTGTACAGGGGAGCTTTGTTTTTCTGACTTGATAAATAATATAACTCTGAGTACACGCACTGACCAATAGAGGGAGCTGACTGTATATGGATTTATACATTATACAGAAAGTATTCAACTGAGTGGAAGTGTATAAATGTGCATATAGTGAGTGCCCCCTAGTGGCAGCTTTTATACCATGCCCCCTCGATAGCAGTTGCCCTGCCTCTATGGTGGGTACACCACTGGGACTTGACACATCCCATTGATCCTGTTTCTCTTGTTCTCTTCTTAAATAAGAGGAAATAGTAGAACTTGCTGCATTTCCATTCTCAAATGTGATTAGGATTCCAAAAAAGATGAATGTTTTGCATTTCCTTTGGTGTCTGATGGCATTTACTACACCTCATTGTAAATTAGAAGAATTGCTCCATTGTGACAACCCCTGTCCTTATGAACTATTAGTGCTTATGGACTTCTTAGGGGGCAATGCCTCACTTGGGACCCCCCTCTATGTGGCAGAATGAAGAACTGCTTTGCATTAAATGGGCAGCCATTGGGGTTGTTTTCATGAGACAACCACTTTAATAAATCCCTACAGAGAAGGTTAAATTCACATCTATTTGAATTTATAGGATAAGGAATTTGGAGATGTCGCAGTACTTGATTTCTGAACCTATCAAGTCGTTATATAGCAAACAATACATTTACCAAGGGACCTATTATGAGCTCCAGTACTTGATTCACATCCTGTGTTTAGTGATGGATTCGAGCAGTGGAGGGAGGTACAATGTGTCTGTGATTTGACCTTCCGGCATCTTTTATGCTAATCATTCACTGGAAAACATCTCCATCCAACTCAAAACACTAAACACAAGGCATTCAATCCAAATATGAAATACAACACATTCAATCCAAACATCTAAAGCATCAACAAAGTGTTTAACAAAACACACAATGCAAAACATCCATCAATAACATTGAGGTGATAACATTTAGTAAAATGTAACAATTTATGGGTTAAATAAAGCAATTTTTTAATTGTATTAACAGTAGTGAGACCTCAAATATTTGTATTATACTATCAAAATAAAGGTAAGAACAGTCAGAACTGCAAATGCTGTAAAAAGATAATGTCCTATCGTTCAACAAAACTTTTAGACGAATGAACCATTTTTTATTTTTTTTATATAATACTTATTTGCAAAGTTTTTCATTCAAAATTGCCTTAAAATGAACAGATATCATTCTGTCTACCTGCAGCCGCCACTAGAAGGAGCTGAAATGATTACTGCATATTGTGTTGTTATTGCGTATATTGTATAAACAGTTTACAGTAAGTTCCCTCTAGTGGTGGCTGCAGGCAACCAGAATGATATACTTTAACAGTTTATTTATGCAGGGGATTTGGAGCTCTGTTTCAGATAAACAGAGCTATGACTGATTGATTGATTGATTGATTGATTGATTGGTTGGTTGGTTGGTTGGTTCGTTTGTTCGATCTATTAACAAGCACCGAATCTTGAACCTAAAAAATTACATTGTGTTAAATGGTAGACATATACTTTAACCTCTTAAGGACTGGCCTATTTTAGGCCTTCAGTTCCAAGTGGGTTTTTTTTTTATCACTGAATTCCAACAGACTATTTTATTTTCCCATCGACCTAGCATTTTATGGTATACCATTTAAAAAATTATACAAACTGTTCAGTATACTAAGCATTCAGTGTATCACTAACAGGAAATCTGTTAGACTATACCTCTGGCACATTCTGTACCTCTGGTGGACCTATATCAAACCTTGGTTAGGCCCTTGGCAGCCATAACCCATCAGCACCTATTTTATAAACTGCCGGGAATGAGTTTTCTCCGTGTCATATCAAGCACCCGATAGATACATCTGTCACTAGTTGTTAAGGGGTTAAAGGAGGGCTCCCACAAATTTTGCAGAAACATATAGATTAATGATAATAATTTTTATAATAATGGATTATACTTGTACTTTGTTTTTAACTATAGAAGTTATGGGGCCCCGGTTAGAGCTTCTGTGCCTACACGTTCTTCTCTGTGTCACAACATCAGTGTTGTCATAGGGGCATTGTGTGAATCATAAATCTCTATCCACAGCAATATCAACACCCTTCTGCGACTATTCAGGTCAATTCATATGTGGACATTTATGTGGCGATATAGATCAATTTAGGTTTGCCAAAGCAAAAGGCTGGAAATATTGACATGCGGACATAGGCAATGAAGCTTTTAAAACAAGCACTTCAATCGCTCATAACTTGGCACACGAATATATTAATCCCTGTTCTTTTAGGTTTGTGGTCCCTGCTAACAGGTATCCTAGGGACAGTTAGAGACCAGTGAGCATGGCCAAAAAGTGGTGGCTGGTTCATGTTAAAGTATCCCACTTTTTGTAGTTTTTTTGAATTCCTAATCAATCATTCTTCATAGTCTTGTCCTGCTGCTCTGCACTGGATCAAGCCTAGAGCTAAGATATTCTCCCTATTTCTATCACCTTCATAGAGCAGAATGTCTTTGCTCTGTAATATTTGCGTATTCTTATTGCATTGTAGTACTTGTATTGTGTTGTCTGTGCAAGGAGAAGAATCAGCCCAGTGCAGAATTGAACATTTTTTAAATCTAGTTTTTTAATGTACATTTTTACTGTTTTGAACATTGGAGACAAATATGCCACGGCCAGATGTGGCGGAATTGCTCTGGAATTCCGCTGCGGACAGTCTGCTGCGGTAATCTGCAGCAGACATTTTCTCCATTGGTTTCCACACCTTTTCAGTTAGGTTCGTGCTGACGTCGCGGAAAACTCCACTGCGGAGCATAGGCTGCGGTGCGGAATTTGGTGTCCGCAGCATACACTGGCTGTTGCAGACGTGTAGCAGACTTGTTACGGACTCATTGTGGAATTTCTCCATTGACTTCAATGGAGATTCAAAATTTCGCAATGAAATCCGCAGATGTTATGTGTGTTGCGTTGCGTATTGGTTTTTTCGAACATGATATTACTTCATTCTGGCTGGACCTATGTATTTCTAGGTCTATAGACAGACTGAAGCCCCATGCACACGAACGTAAAAACGCCCGTAATCACGGGCCGTAATTACGGCACGGGCAGGCCCTCAGAAGTCTATGGGGCTCCCGTAATTACGGGTGAATACGTGTGCGCACCCGTAATTACGGGAGCGTTGCAAGGCGACGTCAGGAGATAGTCACTGTCCAGGGTGCTGAAAGAGATACACGATCGGCAGTTACTGTTTCAGCACCCTGGACAGTGACTACCAATCACAATATAGATCAACGTGTAAAAAAAATAGAAGTTCATACTTACCGAGAATTCCCTGCTTCTTCCTCCAGTCCGGCCTCCCGGGATGATTTTTCAGTCTAAGTGACGGCTGCAGCCAATCAGAGGCCAATCACAGGCTGCAGCGGTCACATGGACTGCCACGTCATCCAGGGAGGTCAGGCTGGATGTCGAAAGAGGGACGCGTCACCAAGACAATGGCCGGGTAAGTATGAATTTCTTTTACTTTTACTACGGAAAGGGCTGTCCCTTCTCCTTATCCTGCACTGATAGAGAGAAGGGAAGCACTCTTCACCTGAATACGCAACGGCTAGTCCGCATCAATTTACTGCACATTTTAGGCAGAGCTGCAACAGAATCTGCAACGCAGATTATGTGCGGCATTGATGCGGACAGTGGCGGCAGAAACACGCCACGTCTGGCCATGCCCAAAAAGTGTAAAAATTTATAGACGACTCGTCTGTTACATCTCCAGCAAGAGACGTGTCCTTCCTTAATAGGCTCAAGTGTAAGCACATTGGACAAACCCTTGAAATATTCCTTTACAGCTGAAAACAGAGTTAGCAACTTATTAAAGTGCTCATGTGTCATTAAAAGTCAGCTTAGACAGTTTATATTTAGGCTGCGTCCAGACAGACAGATTTTTTTGTGGGACGAGTGAGTTTGGAGAAGAGGAGGGGGGGGGCAATTAGGGTTAGTGTCATATTTGTATCCATGAAATTCCTGAAATGTTTTTCCAATCTTGTATGCTCATGTTGAAAACGCTAATAAACTTATATGGGCTGTTTTCTTTATTGTGTCATAACATAATATAGAATGAATGCATGTCTACAAGGAAGCCTGACCACAGGTTCTTGTCATTCGGCCCCCAAAACCAAGATCAGCAAGGTGCTCCTATATTTTCTCTATAAAGTAAACTAATTGAAATAAAATATCGACATATGGTCCTATGAGCGCCTTTCTTATGGTCCATGTGCACATGGACTACCACTCAAAATCCATGTATATAGTCAAAGAAGTGGCAATAGCTGGAGTACCCAAGATTACAACGAATAAAATACAAAGTATCATCACTTAAAAGGTACAGCACACAAGAAAATGACGGCAGCACACTGCGAACACTAATGCCACCTAAGCCACTAAATATAAATAAATATGCATTACTGCTAAATCTACTTACAATAGGGAGGTTCTCAGCGCACAATTTGATCAGATTGTGTGAGCCAACCTGCCACGACAAGGCGACCTCTATGAGGTGGGATCACTTAAAAGGTGTTGTCCATCATTAGAAAAAAAATCTGCTTTTTGTCTCCAGAAACAGCGCCACTCTTGTCCATGGGCTGTGTCTGGTATTGTAACTCATTCCCATTCACTTTGGATAAGCAGCAATACCAGAAACAGCCAATGGACAAGAGAGGCGCTGTTTCTGGGGAAAAAAAGCAGTAATGTTTTTTTCTAATAACAAATAAAATCTTTAACTTACTAATATAATTACTTTAATTCTTACTTCTTGTGAACTCAATTGAAAATAATTATTTAGCTATACTTGGGATCTTGGCCTGCAAACTTATAGCTTAGGATAGCAAATCATTCAGAAAATTATATATAGCATTCTCAGTAATGTCAACTTTACGATTAAATTGAATGTGACAAAAAGGTTGAGTCACCCAGAAGAATATAGACCCTAGCCTAAATAATGGCAGGCCTCACCATAGTTAAGGGGTATTTGGATTTCTGCACATATCCTTAATTGGTACTTGGAAGAAGAGCACTTTGGTGCTGGACCTGCCTCTGCCTCACATTGTGGGGCTTGTGTAACATTTCAGAGCACGTATAGGGCTGTTAATACTTGAGGTGGAGCCCCAGAGCAGGCCAAAGGGTGGACAGCAACAATAGGAGAATCTGTTATTTTGATTTTGCTATCAAGTCGTCTCCACTGTGCAAGTTGTTTTCCGAGTTATTTTTCTTTGCTCACACTTATCATTTCTCTTAATAAACATAATTTTTTTATATACTTACATCTTCAAAACTGCCCTTGTTCTGCGAACCGGTCGTGCTCCACCTGGCCTGTGATGTCATCTTCTCTTCCGGCTCTAGTGACACCCCATATACTAATAACATGGGCTAGGAGCTGATAGTCCTAGCACAGTATACGACATGTCACTAGTTTGGGGGCATGTAGTATTTGCTGCGACCCACCCCCAGTTCACTCTTCTTGAAAGCTGGCTAAGAAACAGCGAGGAGCCTACTTCACGCTGCTTACAGAGTGCCAAGCATCGTGGGAACTGCAGGCTTACCATTACGCTGACTAAACAAACACTCCCCGCATTTGCAGGGGGGGTACCCTTTAATGAAAGACATATTTTGTCTTGTTTTTTGTTTTTTTATTATGGACCGCTGCTGGAACTAGGTGTATGAGGGAATTAATGAGCACTGCTAATTTATGATATTAGAAGGATCTTATTTTATGATATTTATTTGCTTTTTACTGTTGCGATTTATCATTAGGTATTTGTAACTTTTTGGATTACACTTGGCCATAAACCAATAAATCCATTGTTACCTGTTGTTATAAGATCATTTGAAATATATAACATTTGCTAATTTTAACTCATTTTGTGGTGTCTTGAGTGCATGTATTTATTGTTATTCATAATTATTTTCATTTGTTTGTTTTTTAAATCTTATTAGGTGCAATATCCTATGCAGATTTATTTCATTTTGTATCTTGATATGTTTCAGAGACCCATTTTTTCTGATGCAGAGCTCCATATCCCCTGCTTTCCCTAAAAAAGCCATAGAGTAAAATTAATAAATTCTTTCTGTCTGCACCCACCACTAGAGGGAGCTTATTGAAGATAGTTGTATTATTGATTTTGATGGAAGCTTTTTAAATATGTCTTCAGTAAGCTACTTAGCTCCCCCTAGTGATGGCTCCAGACAGTCAGAATTTTACCATTCAACTCTATGGCTGTAATAAATCTGTTCTCTAGAAAAGTATGGGTCAAGTTGTTTTTTTTTAATGCAACTATAAACTTGATATTAAATTAGCTTTTAAACATTGTCATTTCCATAGTACTAAATTATGATTATTTATAAAGTGCAATGCTGACGTACCAAGCCATAATAACCACGGTCTTCATGATTAAATGTAACATCGAGTGGTTTTGTATCTTTCAGACTCCATTCAAATGAATATATTAATTCTATTCTGCAGAAAATATCGGACAATATGAATTTTAGTTCTGCTTTAGCTTATTTTAGAAATATATGTATTACTATGCTATTATCTAAAGTAGGTAATATCATTCATTATTATAATTTTAAGCTCATTTTTGCTTCCGTTGCCAAGACAATGTTAATAGGACTAGTAGTATCTTTAATTCTGGGGTAAAACTTGGCTAACGTGTGCCCATTGATATAATGCTTAGATTCTCTGAATCGGCATGTCACAGCTGGTAGGGAGTCAGGATCATTAAAATGGATAATAGGTTTATAAATTGAAGAGGATTCGTGTTTCAGATTATGTTTATTTATTATGTTCTCTTGCCTCTCTGTTGGATCATCTCCACATTTGTTTTTTAGTGTCATATTTAAATATAATTCTATTTAGGACTGTGAAACCAAGAGAATTGGCAAATTGGAACATTGTTTGAGTTGAATAGATTCCAGCCATCTAAATTTAGTGGAGGTATTGACTAAGGGCATGGTTTCCAATTCGATCATAACAAAAGCCAGGACATCTCATTGACATGTATTTGGCTCAGTTCTTTACATTCATTTCTGACCTTATTCTTGAATTCTTGATTCAGATTGATCTATCACAGCATAAGCATAAAAGAGTATTCTGGTTTTAGCAAATTAAGTTTGTTTGTTGTATATGATAATTATACTTTTTTTTTGTAATATACTTTGTGTATCAAATTCTCATGGTTTTCAATATATCTGGTTGCTATCATTGAATGGAAACCTTCATTGTTTAGTTCCAGGTCTTTAACCTGTTTAGAGACATATTATGTAGAATACATAAATGAATAGAAAAGAAATGAATAAACATTAAAATAAAATAAAAATAATGCAAAATAACCCACACACCACCCGTATCTTAAACTTTACCCATTACACAAAACTATGCATGCACACGGATGTATTACCGCTCTCTTTTGTATGTAGCTAGGTCTGCCTTAGAGGTTTATAATGCCTCTGATATCATACAGAGGTATACAGAGATTTTTTCATGCTCCATTCGCCTCTATACGGCATGTACGTTGCTTCTAGGGGAGAATATTACTGTACGTACAGTAGTCTGTCTGATTCTATACGAGTGCACAGACACCAAGCGGCTCCGTACCAAGGAGCCATACAGTCTATGTACGCCACCGGACAGGCTCTGTGAATTGGACTCAGCCGTGTACAGGAGTGTTTATATATCAAAATGATCTAAATAAATGGGGAACCCATTTTATCACTCAACAGACCTGTCAGCACCAGCTTGTTGACAGTTTCCAGGTAAAAAAAATAATTTCTTCTTTTCAGCACAGAGGAAAAACTAAACTAACTAAAAAAAACTGTGAAAATAGCAAAAGTTGTAATAAATGTATTCATTATAAAGCCAATATTTTCAAAGGTGGGGCTTTAGTCTACACTGCTCCATGACTCGCTACTGTTCTTGGTCTCCAACGTTTCCACTACTATTCTTTTCCATCTTCCACTGCCTTTCTCTATCCTGCCCTATTATCTTTCTCAATTAAAGATTCAAAGATACCAGTGCTAAATAAAGGAATAGTCCCATGTTATAAAATGTTGGCATATGTGCTATTCCCAAATTATCGGTGGGGGTTTGACCTGAGACACTGATCCTGAGAATTAAGTCTGCGGCCCCTTTACTGTTTTTTTCATACACGGTGGTGCCTTGACCACCCGCTGTACAAGAAAATGCAAGTGAATGGGACTGGCTGCAACCCCCAGCCTGGTGCACCGCTGTGTAGGAAGAACTTGCAAGGGGACACAGCGCTAAACCAGTGCTGCGGCCCTTTCATTCTCAGGATTGGTGGAGGTCCCAGAGGTCAGACTCTAACTGATAGGGATATGCTATCAATTTATAAGATGGGAATAACTCTTTAAATACAAGACTAAGATCAATTTATTTGCAGTAAACAAGAAGTCCATTACATCACAACCTAATATAGCTGCAATGTTCATTCAGCAGAACTTTGTAGATGGAGTCCTGCAGTAGCCTTGCTTGTCGTCCGTGCGCAGGTATTTCTGGATATTGAAGGAGACTGTAAACCAGTCCCTGGAATTTGGTGTGAAATCATGGTCTGAAATGAGTGCTGCTGACTGTCAAAGGTCACATCGTATGTTTGGACTTCCCAAGTTAGCTGCTAGTGAAATCCAATCTGCCAAGCTCCTTCCTGAAGTCATTCTTTGTATCTGTTTAGAAATTCTTTCTTTGCTACGTATCCATTACTAATATCTGTCTATTTATGCCACATGCATATGGCGTATGTACCAATCTCCAAATAGACATCTTTAGCTGGTAACTTCATAACAACTGGTAACGTGAAAACCCCCCAAAATAGGAAGAAATGTCTCTCTCAGTTTCATATGTTTCTCGGAAAGCTGGGTGACAAACAATATGGCGACCATTCCAGCAATGATAGGAGTTGTCAACTGTCTGCTGAATAGTGTGTCTGACACAGGTACAGAGATATACACAGCATGGGAGAAGAAGATGTACCATTGATTATCTAGGCAGATTTATCATTCAGAGGGCTGAGAAAGTTGGGTGACAACCCTTGTGGGAGTTGTCATGGGGGCTGCATTGGTTGTCACTCAGCTTTATCACAAAACATTATAACTCTGGACTGGCTCAATAGAAATTGTAATAATTTTGCATAAAAGGACAACTAATGAACCCATATTGGTGATATATATATATATATATATATATATATATATATATATACATACATACATCAGTGTAAATGCTCTATGGTATCATATTTATAGTGGTAATAGGATAGGAACTCCATACTATATTTCCCTATAGTAGAAATTCTAGGACTGGGACTGGATTAGGATTGGGTTTGCTCATATGCCCTGTCAGGTTCCTGCATTGCAGTTTTATGCAGTTTTTCATGATGCTTTGTATGGTATGTTATGTATTATAAATGTATGTATTGTTTTAATGTACTATACTTCTTAATCCAGTATCACACGGTGATATTGTCACATTTTATGTGATAAGGGTTAAGGGGAAGTATGGAGCAAGCTCACTGGCTGAGCTCGCTCCATACACAGGGGGTGACAGCTGTCACACGCAGCCGACACCTCACTGCAACGGGCGGAATCAAAGTTCACTTCACCGCACAAATAATTTTTTTACAGCTTCCCAGTACATTATGTGGTAGAATAAATGGTGCCATGAAAAACTACAACTTGTCCTGCAAAAAACAAGCCCTTGTATGGCTATATAGACGGGAAAAGCAAAAAAAATTATAGCTTTTGGAAGGTGGGGAGGAAAAAACAAAAGTGAAAATCCGAAAAATGGCTGAGGAGGGAAGGGGTTAACATGCAGCCACACTATGCACCATAGCATTTTTTGCAGACGGCTGACAATGGTATAAAATAACAAAAGCAGTAATACTCACCTGACTAATCCTCTGCCATTCCCATCCAAAATCTGCTCTGGTCCCCAGTCAGTCATTGTTTACCAGAGTCCAGCAATGATGTGTCATCTTAAAATGTGACCGCTGCAGCCAATCACTAGACGCAGTGGTGATGTCACTGGGGTTGGCACGTTACTGCTACAGCCAGTGATTGGCTGCAGTGGTCACAAGTCGAGACAACACATCATTGCTAGAGCCGGGTAAACAAAGTCTGGCGGGGGACCAGAGAAGCTTCAGCTCGGGATTGACAGGGGATCGAGCTGTTGCAAAAGATTTCAATCTCAGCTCTCATACATCTGGATGTCAATTATCAATGCTCTGATAATGAGGATAATAAATTAGCATATACCCACATCCATAACATGAATCCGCTAATGTTTCTCATCCTCATAACACTCAATTATCATTGTTTATAACCCTATTTACTGATAAATGTTTTATGCCGCTTGTTGCCATCTTCATTGTATTTCAAACCAACAGATAAATGGCCGTAAGACAATACAGAAACAATTAGTCTTTCATTCCTAAATTCCCAGACACAGCTGTCTCTTCATATTTCATTTAGTATAAGCTCTTTGTCACATTCATTTATCAGGCAATATTTTTAGCACCCTTTATATTACCCGTAAATTCTTCTCTCGTTTTATACTGGAGATAAGATTCACATGGAAGCATCGGAAATATCCGGGTATATTTCTAGGGGATCATTTCAGATTAGTGATGCAAAAAGCATTCATGTCATACTGTAAATCCAAAATTAAAATGAGATCATGAGCATAACTATAGACGTAGAAGTCATGGCAGCTGCTATGGGGCCCAGAGATTGAGGGGGCCCCTCAGGTGCAAGAACATTGTTCCATTTTGTGGGGAAAAACAAGTTGCTTGCTTTCTGCTATCTAGCTCTACTATCTGGTTGTCTGATATATGGCGCTATTATTTATTGTGACTTATGCTGCTGTTTCAGTTTCTTGTCACTAGCTGGTGGGGGCCCATCTAATTTTGCTATGGGGCTCTATGAATTCTAGTTACTAGATCTATTTCCAGAGGATTATTCATTGGATGGTCTTGTGATTAGTCAGGTGATATCATTGTAAGATTCTGATATAGACATTGTGTATGAGGATGTTTCTTCAAGGGGTTGTCTCATCATAGACAACCCCTTTCATTTGAATTTGGCGCTCAAGACTATAAACAAAGGGCTGATTTTGCTGGGGAAATATTTGGCCAGGCATTTCTAACTGGGGATTATTCTTAAAAGGCTAGTCTCTTCATATCGTGATATCGCCAACAATGTGCAATCAGCCAGGGTATGACCACTGTATAGTCAATGGCCGACCATGCCGCCACCCAGTTAAAAAACAAGTGGAGCCGACTATAGAAGAAGTCACACTTTCTTAGTGCTGCTGCCGCTTTGTATTAGCAATAGGCTGGGGTCACAGCAGTTGGAGCCCCGCCATATAGACATTGGTAGCATATCCCAATCTCTGTGAGAAGGCAACCACTTTAAATAGATTTTTTTTCTTTAGCTTTTTAGTCTAGTCACATACAAACTCGAATAAAATGAACTCAATGAAGCATGTGTTTTCACGCAAAATTTTTAGTTCTAAGATTATGAGAAGTAAACTTTGCCAATCTATGGAGACATTAGGCATAGTGTTTTCAGTATTTTCTACATTTATATGAACAATTCTTTATATACAGGGAAGAACAGGGAAGTAAACATCAAATGAGAATAAGTACTGAGGTTAAGGAGGACCTGACAGGTCAAATAAGTTGAGCCATTTAACTGAACTGAATAGCGCTGTCTCCCTGATTCCAACGCTGTTTTTTCCTAGACCCCCCTGTTCCAGAGATATGACCCACTATTGTGTTGGCTCCCTATATTCTTCTTTGCTGTAGTTAGCCAATGGGGTGGAGCTAGCTTCCCTGCCTCTGATTCTGACCAATCAGCGCGAGGCAGCTTAAAGCCTCATTCACACGACAGGGTTTCCCGTCCGGGTGCCGGCCGTTCATAAATCGGCCGGCACCCGGCTGCATTAGGAATAATAGACCCCTAATGGGGCTATTCACACGACCGATTTTTTGACGGCCGGGAAAACCAGCCGTCAAAAAATAGGACATGCTCTATTTTCGGCCGGGTACCCGGCCGCCCGGCTCCCATAGAAGTCAATGGGGCCGGGTAATACACGGCCATCACCGGAATGTGTCCCGAGTGATGGCCGGTTTTTCCGTGGCTTGAGCTCTATCTCCTCCTCCTCACAGCGCAGAGTGCATGTGAGGAGGAGTTGATGCCATTCGGATGAATGGCTACGCTGTACACTGTGTGGCAGGGCCGGGGTGTACAGCAGGCGGAAGGGAGCGCTGCGCTGACTCCCTTCCCCTGCTTGTTAAAAGCGCCCTGGCCCGGCGACACCTTCCATTTCGCCGCTAGCAGCTACTGCTGCTGCGGCTGCTGTAGCGACACCACTATAGCAGAGCAGGGAGGTATCTCCCCGCTCTGCTATGTGCTAGCTCCATTTTAGCTCCCTGAAGGAGCGGAATCCCCGTGTGTTCGGGGATTCCGCTCCTGGACAGAGAGCTTGATGTCTCTGTCCATATCTGGGCAGTGACATCAGGGGAAACTCCTGAAGCGGAATCCCCGAACACATGGGGATTCCCCTTCAGGAGTTGCCGCTGATGTCACTGTCCAGATCTGCCCGGCCCGGAACGGATGCAAAACTTTATGCAAACCGGCCGGGCAAAATGGCCGATTTTACCGGCCGACACTCGGGCTCGGGCGGGACCCGGTCGTGTGAATCCCGCATAAGGGTAGTTCACGCCCTGTTGGCTAACTACAGCAAATTAGCATAGAATGTGCCAACACAACAGTGGGCTATATCTCTGGAAGGGAAGGGGTCCAGGAAAAAAAACCTGCGCTGGAACCAGGGATTCAGGTCAATTAACCAGTTCAACTTATATGACCTAGTGACAGGTCCTCTTTGAGTACTGGACAGGTGGCCACTTCAGCTAGTAAGGGGGTCAAAAGCAATAATAACAATATAATTACTTGGATCCTGAAACAAAATATGTCTGTGTTCACGTCACACTAGCAATAAAAATAATAAAGTAAATATTTTAATTTCCCATAAAATATCAATTCCTCTATTATTCCTCTTGGAAATGTATGCATATATTGACAATTGACTGTTACCATTCTCATTCTGCACAGTCTAATAATATTCAGCCATGTGTAAAGTCCATGATCGATATAAAAATAGTCCATACTCCAGGTTAATATAATTCCACATGAAGAAGCTATTGGAGGTAAAGTAAACGTTACAAAACCCCAGTGCGATGTTTCTGGGACCTGCCCCCTTTCTCAATCGGGAGCTGTGCATGCCATCACACAGTTAAATACCTAGCCATACAAATCAAGTGTCACCTATAAGGCAAAAAATAAATAAATTTCATTTAAAAGCAGTCTTATCAGGATATGATACACTTAGAGAGCATAGAAACACATAATAATAAACATGAATTCAATAGTGACAATAATAAAAACATCCTATTGCAATGTAATTGCATAATTAACTTTAAAAAAAATAGTCCAAATAAAAGTGTATTTTCTCATAATGTCTAGTGCCGTAGGAGATAGACTGTACAAATGTGTAATAAGTTAGTATCCGACTGCTTCAGAAAGAGGCTTTTTGAATTTTCACATTGAATTCCTTAAAGGGGTATTCCCATCTCAGACATTTATGGCAAATCCAGAAGAAATGTGATTCATGTCTGATTGATCCACGTCACAGTTCTGGGACCTGCACCTGCACCATTGGCCTCCACATCCAGGTGGGGAAACAATGGAGATCCATCAGTGCAAAGTTGTCAGGTTTTCGGAAACAGCTGTTTCTTTAACTGCCGTAGAATTGAATGGGAGTTACGGAAACAGCGTAGCTCAGCAAGCTTGGCTGTTTCCGAAACCTCCACCACCTCTGCACTTGTTCCATGCCTGGAAGTGGTGGCCAGCAGCCATCTCACAAGCTGGAGATGAGGTCACAGGACGAGTTAAGTGCGGGTCCCAGAGCTGGGAACATCACATATCAGACATTTCTGGAATATCCTGTGGAGTACCCCTTTAAATGGTAACTAAATTTTCAAATAGTTTTGATTGGTGGGGGGCCTGAGCACTGAGACCCCCAGCGATCGCTAAAACGAAGCAGCAGAAGCTTCTCGGAAGTCTTTTCTCGGAAAGCCGAGCAATGTCAGAAGTTTTTTGAAAGTTTAGTAACCCTTTAAGCCCAAAAGATTTACATAAAAACTATAATCTCAGTATGTTCTTATAGGTTCCTGTCACAATAGCATTGATATTGGCAACACAAATGTGTTTGTTACTGGCAATGTCCTTGAATTGACAAAGCAGTTTGGAGAAGAAATATTATTTTATTGTGATGTTTTTTTTTTGTTAATTGTGTAATTACACTGTGATAGGATGTTTACAATATTTTAACTATTGAATTATTGTTTATTCATTTTTGTTTTCATGTTCTCTGAGTGAATTTTATATCTTGATAAACTGGTTGATTTTAAATGTAATTATTTGTCTGATAGGCGACACTTGATTTGTATGGCTAAGTATTTAACTGGGTGATGGAATGCACAACGCAGGCTTGAGAAAGGGAATGAGCTCCCGAAACGTGGCATGTTGCAACATTTATTTTACCTCTAATAGCACTTCCACATGAAATTATAATTACCTGGAGTATGGACTGTTCTGATATCACTAATAAACTTTCCACACATGTGAATATTATGATACCTGTATCGTGATGCAATTAATATATTTATATAAAGACATTTTTCTTGCCGTATAAAGAAGTGTCCACTGTGATTGTTTTACTTATGACTATAACCAGGGTGCAGAGACGCTATACGCTGGTTTTAAAAGTGATGTCGCTTATCCTTCATTCGCTGCTATTTATTGCATGGTCTACACATTTTGACACTGTCCAATCAGTGCCCACAGTCTCAGACTGCTTATGGACACACCCTATTAACAAGGGGAATGGTAACGCCCACTTGTTAATTTCATCATACATTTCCAAGAGGAATAACAGAAGAACGGTGACACGTAAAATTCTGAGACAGGATGCTCCAGATCTTTTAGCCTATGGGAAATGCAAGTATTTACAAAAAAATACATGTTGGAGAAGCTCACAGATCCTCATTAATATTAGTAAATGGTATAACATTTTGTAACTTTGTGTATCATTTATGCTTTTCGTCCCCCATAGAGGGCAATGTTAAAAATACTGGAACCCCTTCTAGCTTCTGGGATTTTAACATGGTTGAATACATCGGGATACCATTATTCTTCCCTATTAAAATCCATATTGCTTGTGGTCAGTGTTTGGGTTTCAGTATTTTTACAGCTATTCTCTATGGAGATGAGAAGGCAAAAGTGACAGGCTACCTAGTACATCTAATATGCCATTCACTCGCAGCTCTTCATTTCCAAGTTCTAAAGACAATCTTTATGCCAATGTTTCAGTATAATAAGGCCCCAGAACACTCTTGTATTTCATCTGGAAATATTCAGGTGCCTTGAAAATGTCTCCACTGATAGTAGTAGCAAAAATATTGATATTCAGAGCGTCAAATAGTACAGTTTCCAAGAAATTACAGTTTTCAGCAATATAAATGCATGAATAGTTTTAGCTACACATTATGCAAATGATAGTTCTTAAGTCTGTTGAAGTAGAGTTGACACTTGGTTTCTAAGGTCCAGTGCCTGCTCTGTTCTTCTCAATTACAATAGCTATATATACAGTTTAATTTCCTTGTAGCACAAATGTTCAGACCAACTAAGGTACATGAAATCATTTCAAATACTAAATCTTAATATTTTCCTTTTTTGAAAACAGTCAATTCTGCTAAGTCTAGAAGGAAATCAGGATCTGCAAAATAATCAGGTTTATGAGCTGTCCAACCTTATATTCTTCTATTTAAAGAGACACTGTCACCACATTATAAGTGCCCCATCTCCTACATAATGAGATGGGCGCTATAATGTAGGTGACAGCAGTGATTTTTATTTAGAAAAACTATCTACTTTTACCACGTTAGTAGCGATTTTAGCTTTATGCTAATTAGTTTCTTAATGCCCAACTGGGCATGTTTTTACTTTAGACCAAGTGGGCGTTGTACAGAGGAGTGTATGACGCTGACCAATCAGTGACCAATCAGTGTCGTGCACTTCTCTCCATTCATTTAGTCAGCATATAGTGACACTGCGTTGTTCGCTATGTGCTGTCTTATACACATTAATGTTACTGAAGTGTTTAGACCGTGAATAGACATTCCTTCCAGCCAGGACGGGATGTCTATTCACAATCCCTGCACTTCGTTAACGTTTGTTTGGTACTCACAGCAGGGAGGTAAAACCCGCAACAAATAGATGTTGTTGCGTTTTTTTCTGCGGGTTCGCAGCGATCCCACCGCAAAAAACGCATCTTAGAAAAGAAACAACTCATATTTACCCAGAAGCCTCTGTTCCTCCCTCCAGCGCGGCTTCCTGAGATGACGTTTCATCCCATGTGACCGCTGAAGCCAATCACAGGCTGTAGCCGCGGTCACATGGGATGAAACATCATCCCAGGAGGCCAGCCTGGATGATGTCAGAGGGCCAGCCTCCTGGGATGACGCTTCATCCCATGTGACGGCCGCTGCAGCCTGTGATTGGCTGCAGCGGTCTCCTAGGATGAAACGTCTAGCAGGCCAGCTAAGTGCTGCAGTTTTCCACAACAGACATTCTGGGCGAAAAACTGCACCACAGTTTGGTGTGCTTGTTCGCCCGGAATTCCCTGCGGCGCACAGGGCGGGTACGCTGCGTGCTATTACGCAGCGTATCCGCCCCATGTGAAATCAGCCTTATGGCTTTGTACATCTTGGAGATTGCACAGTGTGTTTGGAAGTACAGTGTCACTCATGTGGCAGAACTCATATGGATATTATTGGAACTCTTCTGGTTTTACATTGAATAAGGACACCAAAGTTGTTCTCTCCAACCTTGTCACTTCCAAAGCACTAGTCAAAGGTTTAAAAAACAAGAAATAATTTTTTTTTAAAAACCACAAAATCCTGCTACTCCCTACTGTTTTTCTGTGATGGCAATATTTCATTCTTATTGTATGCCTCTACCCGAAATAAGGTTAAAGCGGTTTTCCAGTCCCTAAAAACTGATGGCCTATTCTCAGGATAGGTCATCAATAGCTGATCGGTGGGGTTCCGACTACCAGGACCCTGGCGATTCACAGTATTGCAGCCTTCCCACTTTGAAGTGAATGGGAGAAGGCTGTAATACTGTGAATTGCCACTACATCTGTGTCAACGATTAAAATCTATTGCCCTTAGGCCTCATTTACACGAGCGTGTGCGTTTTGCGCACGCAAAAAAACGCTGCGTTTTGCGTGCGCAAAAGGCAATTGACAGCTCCGTGTGTCATCCGTGTATGATGCGCGGCTGCGTGATTTTCGCGCAGCCGCCATCATAGAGATGAGGTAGTCGACGCCCGTCACTGTCCAAGGTGCTGAAAGAGCTAACTGATCGGCAGTAACTCTTTCAGCACCCTCGACAGTGAATGCCGATCACAATCTACACCAACCTGTGAATAAAAAAAGACGTTCACACTTACCATGAACTGCCTGCTTCCTCCAGTCCGGTCTCCCGGCCGTTGCCTTGGTGACGCGTCCCTCTCTTGTCATCCGGCCCCACCTCCCAGGATGACGCGGCAGGCCATGAGACCGCTGCAGCCTGTGATTGGCTGCAGCCTGTGCTTGGCCTGTGATTGGCTGCAGCCTGTGCTTGGCCTGTGATTGGCTGCAGCCTGTGCTTGGCCTGTGATTGGCTGCAGCTGTCACTTGGCCTGAATTGTCATCCCGGGAGGTCGGACTGGAGGAAGAAGCCGGGAGTTATCGGTAAGTCAGAACTTCTTTTTTTTTTTACACGTATATGTATATTGTGATCGAAAGTCACTGTCCATGGTGCTGAAACAGTTTAAGTCTTTCAGCACCGTGGGCAGTGACTGTCTCCTGAAGTCGCGTACCCGAACATTTTTTGCCGGGTTCGGTTAAAACGAGTTCGGCCGAACCCGGTGAAGTTCGGTGCGCTCATCTCTAATTTGACACTCCGTTTGGATGTTTGTAACCAGAAAAGCACGTGGTGCTTTTCTGTTTACATTCATCCTTTTGACAGCTCTTGCGTGATTTTCGCGCATGCAACGCAGGACCGTCAGTGTGGCATGCGTTGTTTTCACGCACCCATTGAAGTCAATGGGTGCGTGTTGCGTGAAAAACGCAAGAATATAGAACATGTCGTGAGTTTTACGCAACGCACTCACGCTGCGCAAAATTCACGCATCGTCTAAACAGCCCCATAGACTATTATAGGTGCGTACGACACGCGTGAAAAGCACGCGCGTCGCACGCGCGTATAATACGCTCGTGTAAATGAGGCCTTAGGGTTTCTGGAAGGGGAGCATTCCTCTATAAGGGGATTGTATCATCAGAAAATTACATATTTTAAAAACCGGTGGGTTATTTATTTATTTTTTCATTGTTAGTGCCATTTTTTTATTTCTTAATGTGACTTTACAGATAAAGTTTTTTTTTTTTAAAATATTCAAATTTTCATACTAGAGCAGACACAATAGGCTGACACTTCCAGTCTTCTATACCTCACTTGTCAGCTTTGCTGTATATACAAGCACTAGATAAGAAGAATCATCTCATTATCATTAGAGAATGGATATGTTAAAGCTCTATTGTACGGCTATAGGCCTAGATAAAGTAGGACAGTTAGATGGTTACACTGCTCGTTTTTTACTATTATTAACCTTTTTGTTGTATTAAACTTTTTCTGTCATCTGTTACATTGTTACTAAACCCTATCCGTCATCCTCCTCCATTTGACATTATGTGGGGTCAAGAGGGTGTGTTTGTAATTTTTTTGTAACAGTTTTGTACTGCTATATAAGTTTGTTGCTCTATAATCCTGTATCATTGGCCTCAGGAATATGCTAGTTCAGCATCGAAACATCGGCAGTTCCCCATATACATTAGATAGTCACTTGATCCTGGCAAAATGTCAGGTTTGGCCAACATTTATCTAATTTGTATGGCCACCTTTAGGTTTTATATGCATCTCGTTTGCAGTTCAACTTTTCTACGTGAGGGGCCGTACTCCATCACTTTCTGGAGACTTCAATAATCTATAACATTCACACATAATTCTTCAATGTGTATTCACCATACATGAAGGATATGTCTATTTCCAATATAGCCGTCGCCAGGAAAGTTTAAAAAAAAAATGGAAAAGTAGCTTCAACATTAAAAAAAAATAAGGAATCTATTCCATATACTTAAATTTAACTAATGAAACTAGAATCAAATAAATGAGACATTTTTTTTAAATTAAAATATAAGTTTACCCTCCCAAGAAATACAAAGGGTCAATTTTTTTGTTATAAAGTGTAAGCATAAATAGAATCTATCCTAAAGAAATATTTTTTATAACGTTAATAAATAGCATGGAAAAAAGAACAGTTAATTTGTCTTAATCCATAGCAATCAACTGAGGAATTCTTTTAAAGTTCACATTGTCCATAAACAATGTTAGGAAAGTCATTATGTGAGTGTCTACAAAGATTCATCGTTTCTAATTGAGGGCAGATTGTAAGACGCTTCTATTGGTTTATAAATGGAGAAAAGTTAAAAAAAAGAAAAAGGGATGTGTGAGATTAGAATGAGAGGTCAACAAGTCATTTTATCACTATGCTACGCTGATATTTAGGTGAAAACGTGTGATGTTCAGAGTGGGAATTTCACGGTTTCTTAGGTGATGTTGTTAGAAACACATTTAAACGAGCAAAAAATTCAGTGAGTTTTGTCGTCCCTTTTATTGTTAATCAGTAAATAAATCTTACACATTTATATTTAAACCAAATAACCTGAAAATAGTGGTGTTAAGAAGACACTTGACTATAAAATAAGAAAGGGTTATCTGGGATTTTTTTTTTTTTAAACTAGCCCTCTTATTTATGAAGAATAAGATGGCTTTGCAATTAATTGTTTTCAAATAAAACTCATTCCAGCGCAAACTGAGCTGAGCGCCGCTGTAAGTAACTTTTAGACTTTTAGGTCCCTCCCGCTCTTACTCTCTGTGCAATGTACCGGACACCCGTTAATGCTCGGTGTCTCCCCGCTTGGTGTCTCCCCGTGTCACATACTGTCAATTTATGACATAGCGCCACTGCAAGGTTTACATACAGCGCCATTCAGGTCAGCAGGCGCCAGAGGGAGGGAGGAAGTTGTTGTTTTTTTTTTGTTTTTTTTTAAACAATTGATTGCAGAGCCCTCTTATTCTTCATGAAAAAGAGTGCTAGATAAAATAAAAAAATCCCAGACAACCCCTTTCATCAAATCAACCTAAATCTGTTCTAGACTACCCATGTTGACTATAGACAATGAACTGTTCTCAGCAGATCCAACAACTCTCACCCGTCTAATGTTTGTGGAACAGAGCGTAGCAAGGATAGAACTGATAGGGCATGTGCCCTGAATTCCGGGTACCAGTTAGGATGCCATCAAGCTATTCTTCATTGGCCCAGGGTACTGAAATACAATGCTAGGCAGCAAACTGAATCTTCACCCCGAGGGAAGGAAAGACTAGCTACAAAACTATCAGAAACCATTAGACTATTAAATGGTAGGCAGCAAAACTCAATGAGACTATAGTTAGTGGCATTTGCGAACATGTCATTTATGCAACCTGTGCAGTTGTTACTAAATTGCATGTTAGAGACTTAGCTAAATAATTTCATAATTTTATAATTAATATATAGCAAGCTATACAGTACATTAACCAGTATTGGCCTCTACTCTGCATATTTATTTTTGATATATCAGCTATAATGTCAGATTTCAAGTTATACTTTAACCTCCTTTTGAGTCTACAATCTGTATATTCAAGTCCTGTATTTGATGGCAGATTTCACTGTCATTACTTAAACAATAACTAAACTTTCACCAAACTTCTGACATGTCATAGTGACATGTCAGAAGTTTTAATTGGTGGGGGTCTGAGCACTTGGACTCTACCGATCTCTAGAGCGCTGGAAAGCCAGTGTAGCAGTGTACAGACTCAATAGAAAGTCTACGAGCCCGGTACACCGCTACATCGGCTTTCCGAAAAAAGCCAATCAGAAAGCAAGCGGCTCAGCGCTCAATCGAGCGCTTCTATCACTTTGTTCTAGTGATCGGTGGGGTCTCAGTGCTCGGACCCCCAGCGATCAAAACTTCTGACATGTCACTATGACATGTCAGATGTTTGTTGAAGGTTCAGTTACACTTTAACTAAAACTGTCACAGGGACAACTTGATCCTACTTATGTGACAAGGAACTGAAACAATTATGTCCATGTCACTAAAGTAGCATAAAAGTGCCCAAGTTAAGCCCTGTATTTCTGAATTCAGAACTCAACACCTTTCTCCTTCCTTAAAAGAAAGTGAAATGCTAAATACAATTAACTAAAAAAATAAATAAATAAACTACACAACGAGTTTACTTGTGCATTCTGCGTAAAATTAATGCACTATGCACAATCATTCACTATGTGTTGACATCATACAGAACACATGCACAAATAATAATCCTTGTCCAGGGGTGAAGCGACAGGTACTACAAAGGTTACAGTTGCACCTGAGTCCTAGAGTATAAGGAGGCCCATTGCCCTCTCTGCCACTTAAGGGAATAGCAGTGTTTTTGCTTATACTGTGACATCACTGTTTATTATCTCTGCACTGTGACATCACTGTGTATATTATCTTTTAGCTCTATTGCTGTTTATACCCCTGAGAGGTGACATCACTGCATTAATTATCCCTCTACTGTGACTTTATTTTGTGCATCATTTTTATTTTATGATGTTTGTTTATTATCTTTGTTCTATGCCATCACTAGGGTCCTTAGCTGATCATCAATATGTTTATTATTCCTTTTATATGACATCACTATGAACATTATTCTGGTACTGTGGCATTACTGTATGCAAATAGAAAGTTGATACTGTGACATTACTGTGTGAAAATAAAAGCTTTTTTATTTCAGAAATTAAAGGGTAACTCAACTTTCAGAAAAATTCTGACATGTCATAGTGACATGTCAGAAGTTTTGATTGGTGGGGGTCTGAGCACTGAGACACCCACTGATTGCTAAAACGAAGTGGCAGAATCACTCGGGTGAGCACTGAGCCACTTGGTTTCTGATTGGCTTTTCTCGGAAAGCCGAGGTAATTGTGTACGGACTCAATACAAAGTCTATGTGCCCG
Organism: Rhinoderma darwinii; assembly: GCF_050947455.1. Classification (NCBI taxonomy): domain Eukaryota; kingdom Metazoa; phylum Chordata; class Amphibia; order Anura; family Rhinodermatidae; genus Rhinoderma; species Rhinoderma darwinii. The sequence continues at coordinate 29,677,165 of NC_134692.1, forward strand.
TACACCAACTGCTCGGCTTTCCGAGAAAAGGCTATCAGAAACGAAGCGGCACAGCGCTAACCTGAGCGCTTCTGCCACTTCATTTTAGAGATTGGTGGGGGTCTCAGTGCTCAAAATCAAAACATGTCAGAAGTTTTTTGAAAGTTTAGTTACCCTATAAGTGTTGCTTTTCAATATAAATATTTATAGTGATTATCTATCAGCATATAACTGTTAAGTGGCCGAATGAAAATCTTAATAAAATGAACATGATACAATTATTGTACCCTGAAACAAGTTTTACAGTATCGTCTGCCTTTCACGTTTAGCATTAAAGTTGATTGAATATGCAGTATTAATTGATCACCCTGAACAAAAAACTGCATGAGCCATCATTTTGTAAAATGGAATGCAGATAATGAAATAAAAAGATCACATAAAATTATAGTATGAAAATCTAAATCAATATGCATATTATGATAACTATGGATTTTCCTAGCTGTCAGAGCACTTGGTAATGGATTGAGTCAATTAGAATTTTAAATATTAATTCCCCCTCTCTGGACAGATTTGCAAAAAGATCAGAAAATAAAAATATATTGGTTTGTTGGTATGTATGCCAGAATACTGAAACATAATAGGGGGATACTGCTTTCTGCAAGTCATATATAGAACCCCATTTAAGTAAGTCTACAATAGATGCCAAGGATTCCTGTTGTCTAGAGATCGAATTTACAGCTGGAAATCAGAGAGCAGTAATGCAATAAACCCAGCTGGAAATTGCGTAAAGACTTGAGCGTCATTTTACATCTTATAACACAATATCCAAAGCCTCCTAAGTGCACAAAAGTTTGGCTCTACAAATAAGAAAAATAAGAAAAAGGGTATAACAGTATTATGTTAGTAAAGCTTGAAGTTTTTAACAAATTAATTTACTCATGCATTCATTTCTGAGATTAGAAAAAGGGATTGTCTCATGAAGGGTAAACAGTTGATCATCGTGGATCTAGCTCCAAAGGATTCTGCCAGCCATATGTTTCCCCTACAGGAGAAATGTCAAGTATTAAAATGAATTGGTGGTCATGTAAGATATTAATGGATGGGGTCTGCTAGATGGAAAGATTGTTTTGGTAAATCACTCCCTGCTCTGGCTAATAGAGAGATGAACACCCTATACAAAGTCAATATGCTCTCTTTATGAGAAAACCCTTTAAATCAATTTTTCAATTGGTTTCCTATTGACTAAGGAAAGTCTTCTAGGTCCCGGACTACACACCTGTAGCCAAGGAGGCAGCCATGGATGCTGCCTCATGATGAGATACCCAATGCTCTGTATTGTGGGTTCCTTATCATGGCCACATTATCTCAATCTAAAGAAATGGCCAAGGATGGAGACACCTGTCACTCATGACCACCTCATCTTGTTTGTCTAACATACACATGGTCTATATGCAAATACAGTGCTCTAAAGGCCATATAAATTCTGTCCCTAAAATAATCCAAATGCATAATCTCTGTATATGACACCTTTGTGAAATTTTCTGGACTTTATACAATACAAGAGGTATTTAGGTATTAATGATAGAGAGCCACATGTACAGAAATTCTACTTTGTAAATCTGTGGCTATGGAATTTGTTATTTCCCAAACTCTAGTGCTATTTGTGGTTATTAAAATGAATGCGGTAATAGAAAAACGGAGTATAATTTGAACTATGCATCCAATACATTGCAGTAGAAATAACTAACCTACCACAATATATATATATCATTGTAAGAACCATCTATGGATAGTAAAGTAACTAGATAACATCAAGTGATAAGTTAAATAATCTATGGATGACAATAAAATGACTCTTCTCACATGACTCACATGGGGAGTCCCATTTCTGATTGTGGTTTCTCATGTCTGAATCTGGTCATGTTAGGGATGTTAGCCTGCCTTTCCTTTCCTCTTCTACCAATTGGCTGTTTTGTGATGGAGGAACCAAAATGGTAATACCCTTCAATGTCAGTACATGACATGGTTTCCATTAAAGCCGGTGGATGTTCTGGCATCCTTGTGGTCCTTCAGTGCTGGGAGTCTCTTCGGATGATTCTAGGGTCACTTTATAGGACACAGTTATAGAGCGTGTCTATATGTGTTGTGCTAAGCATTTTAGGTAAACTGAGCATTAGGGAAATGGGGTAGACAACATAGTCCACCCCTGCCCAAAGCTTGGCAGATAAGTTGCCTCTACCCAGACAGCGTTTTGAAACTTTACTGGGTGACATCACATGTCGTGAGGGTGATGTCAGCAATCCAGGTTCTGTAAAGTCAATAGCCACCAATTCCAGTTTGGAGAATTTTCTGTTTTCCTTTTCCCCTTGTTGACATTGAAAGTACAAAGCTCTGCTATCTTTTTTGTAAAAAATATTTTCATATGCAGAAGTGATACATTATGCCTTAGACCATAATCCAAAAAACATGCTGTCTGATTATGAAAATACGTTGCTAAAAATCACAAGAAAATAAATGTTTTTGTAAAATTGAAAATGGGATAGTCCCCTGATTGGCTGTGCATTATCCAATGGTCTGATAGATAATGCTTCCAGATAAATATATACCCTGTCACTATGAGACTGACAACCCGTCTATAAAAAAAAACCAAGTAATATGACACAATGTGTATATTTAGTTTCCTATCACTTGTCTTGATCATGGCAGACTTTATTTCTAGGCGTCTGGCCAAAAACCTTTCTTTAAAATCCAATCGTTGTTTAACCATACAGCACTTATCTGTATAGTATAACCTGACAGTTAAATATAGCAGGTCACTTCATACTGCCAGCCCTGCCAAGTAGACAGCAATCTAATTCTATGCTTGAAAATATAAGTCGGCTGACAAATATTTTTTTCTTAGATTTTAGTGTTTGTTTGTTCTTCAACTACACATGAAAGGAGTTTTCCCATTTATGACATATCCTCAGCATATGCCATAAATGTCAGATGCGGGTCCAACCTCTGGGACCCACAATGATCCCTAGAACGGGGCCCCCTAAACCCCGTTCTACCTTTCTGTGCTCCGGCTGAATCGTGTGATCTCCGACCATGAAGAAGGAAATAGCGTAGTTTGCTGAGCTACGTTGTTTCCATAAGTCCCATAGAACTGAATGGTAGTTACGGAAACAGCGTAGCTCGCATGCTACGCTGCTTCTGTAGTTGCGATTCACTACTATGGGAGTTACGGAAACAGCGTAGTTCAGTGAGCTATGCTGTTTTCGTAACTCCTGACCATATAGTTAGGATGTGGCCAGGAGGCAGCGGGAGCAGAAAAAGGTAGAACGGGGACCCGCATCTATCTGAAATTTATGACACATTCTGTGGGTATGTCATAAATGTTCCTGATGGGAAAACCCCTTTAATCATAAGCATTTGTTTTATAATGGTTCTAGTATTTTGTGGTGTATACAACTTTATATAAATATAAGACATACAGTAGAAAGTAGCACATTTAGGAACTTTTTCTTTCAAAATCAGTTCCCAAGAGCTGATTTTGAGGACCTTAGCCAAGGAATGGTGAAGTTTAGAAGTTTTATAGACACAGAGGATATATAAACATTAAATAATAAAATGAACGAATACCTGACCTTAGTTGCAGTACTCCAACGGGGCTGGATCAACGTTTTGATCGAGGCTTCCTCTCCATTAGCAGTGTCATATAATATTAGGATTACTTACACTGGTCCTGTGACAACTTTTGTACATGTAGCTACATGTAGGGAAATGGTGGTCACCTACACAGAAATACTGTACATGTGATTGCTAGGAAACCTGAAGTTCCGCAACCTGCAGGGGAAGTTATATAAACATAAATTCTGCAAAAAATATTAACCAAAGAGTTACTGCAGTAAAGATAGTCTTTTAACAGCAACATTTCAGATTTTACATGGGACACTGAGAAATATATTTTTAATAAAATAACAGTGTAGTCTTTTAAGAATACTACACATTTGTCTACTTAGTATGCAGTATTGTGTTGCGCTCCAAATACAGTCCATGACGGTTTATAAATAATTTCATTTTTTCTGATAAGGTTATATCTAGTAAGGATACAGTAGTTTACAATACTTAGATACTTTCTCTGTAAAAAAAATAAAAATCATCTGAATACTTTTATAATGTGGGGTTTAACCCTTTTATTCATGCATGGGCAATGCTAGATCCGATAAGATCATGTTTGCAGGTGTCAGCATTGCGGTAAAAGAAAATTTTGTAGCTGATATATAGAAATAGTTCACATGAAATTGAGAAACTTTGTAAAGAAATTGCACTACTTATACTGATCATTAGTTACAGCTTTACAACTTTGTATGTAAATTTATTCTATATATAAACAGTTCAACGTTGTTGAAAGGTAAAAATATGCTAAACAATAAGTTTAATCTTTTGTATATTTCTCATTTTTTTCATTTTCAACTCCTTTTTTTATGTACGTGCACATAGAATTACACTCTCCATGCATTAATTTGAATTCATTAAAGTGAAACGCCAGTTCAATTTTGATAGTAAAATTGACCAATTAGGGTCATTAAACATACCAGGGTCATTAATTAAATTCATTAATTTTACTTTGATCCCTCAAATACATGTTTTCCAAGGTATTCTCTATACTATAGGTCCTTAGCACAGCAGGCAATAACAACTACTGCTGCATTTTTCTGAGCTGTGGTGCAGCCGAAATTGCCAAAATTACTCGCGCTTTTCTGACATCACTATTGGCTGAAGCTGCACCACGCAGACTTCCTGCTCTGCTTACCCCTTGCCTGGCCCGAATGCAAGAGGAAGCAGATAAAAGGAAGCAGAGAGCTCTCAGTATGATTCCACATATTTTAAGGTAAAATAATATAATGCATATGACATGTGGGAATTCCAGCAACTCTCCCATAGTACTGGCTAGACCTCAAAAAGTGTTTTCCCGCTACAGATATTTATGGTGTGCCAAATGAATACGCTATAAATGTCTGATTGTTGGGAGTTCAAACACTGGGACCCTCACAATCCAAAAAAATGGGTGCTCAGTGTCCCATTTCTAGCACTCAGCTATTTCCTTATCTCCCATTTACCATAATTGACAGTGAAGCACATATCTACACTGGGAATAAGGAACCAATTGATATGTCATATATGTCTGTTATGAGCGCGCCCCTGAAATAACTCTTCATCATGACTGGAGCGGCTGCGTACCGCTTAGTGTGTCCCACATTTACCAGTGCTCTTACAAGGGTCTATATCCCTTAGATCAATCTAGACCTGGAAACTTCTTAGAACTTCCTATATCATTATACCAAAATACATTTGTGGGTAAAAATAATTGTACTGTATCTTATCTATAATATTTAGGAAGGATCCCAAAGGTGAAAGGCCTCTAAGACACTTATAATAATTACTTTTATGTTGTAAAAATGTATATTTACATTGTTCATTCTCGTTGTAGATTATAGGAATGTTCTTAATTCAATAATGTCCTCGAAGAGGTTAAACAACACAGCGTTTGGTTGATAAACGGCCCTGTTTATTTCACTGATCATTAACAAAGCCCGATGCAGTCTCAAAATTGACTATTATAAGTTCCCCTAACAGCCTTACTGCCATAGAAACTCAATTAGCTGTCAAGACGACGCAATATATATTTTTTAAAAAACATTTACTGACAAAGTTTAGCTCATTGAGAGATGACACAATCCCAGTACACAAAGGCACCAAAATGAAGCTTTGAAAGGAGCGCTCTAAAGAAATAAATTAGATGTTGTAACCATAGGGACTATATGAAGGTTAGTCATATAATGTTACAAAATAAAGGAGTCTTACACTATAGCCCAATTGTGACCCAAAGGCTTGAAGGTAGAAGTGTTACAACTTCCAACGTACTCCCCGTCCTGTGTTCTTCCATATGCAGGAGTGTTCTGTATATTAGAATTATTTTTTTCATCCAATTATGATTCCAGCCCCTGGACTCCATTCATATATAGCATAGGATGCTTAAGAGGGGTTTTCTACTTCTCAGCAGGCCCTAACCAGGCACTTCCACCATAACCCTCATCTCCTATCTGCCACGGCGACCTCTTTTCCATCCCATCAACAAACACACTTACCTGTAGCATCGGTAGATGCTTTCCTGCCTTTCTCCGGTCATCTCCCACACATAGTAGTTATCTCTAGTAGGACATCATTTCTGTTTTTATTGTTTTATAGTTTTTAAAAAACTGTCAAGAACTGTTTTCCTGAGTGCAAATATACTCAAGAGTATTGATATGTATACATCTGTATGGTTTTCAGAGATGACGTGTACTTTTTGACACTGTGAAGGTTTTGTCCGCTTTCTAAAATCCCTTTGTGGTAGAAGCTTCGGAAAAGCTGATCACTGGGGGGTTCTGCTGCAGGGAGCAGCAGTTATTTGTGGGGGAACCGGACAACAAATGTTCAATTCCACTACAGCACCACTGCAGGTAAAACAAAGCATTACACAGTGCCCATAGAAATCAGGTAATGTACAGATAAAGGAGACACTTTTTGTAGCCACTCTCTGCTTTGGCTAAGAGATGCGGGTCCAGAATGGGGGACCTTCCTACATTATCTCAGAATTACCTAATGGGGTATTTTAAAACTAGTTTTCTGAACCAGACAACTCTTAACTAAAAATATGTATGAAATAAATAGTAATGCTTATTAATGCTCTTGTCTCCAGCATATGCCTTTTTAGCTTTTTATAGTTACATAGCCATATGCTACTGTAGATTACCCCACCCCCCTTCTGGTAATGATGGTACGCAGCATTCTTATATTCTACACCCAGAGTATGTATAATACTTATGGGTTATTAAACCTCCAATGTTACAGGTTCCTAGATCTTATAGATCTACTTATGGTGTTGAGAGCCAAACAAACCTACCGTACACAAAGAGCCCATTTCCAAAAACTGAGCACTAGTGAAATTTTCAATGAGGTTCCTCCTCAGTTTTCTAACTTTCTTTCAGCTAGTCTCATTTAGGTCCGATGCAAACGGCCCGTTAAAAGCAAAAGAACGTACATGTTCCATAATTTGCGGTACACTTCAACGGCCCTGGACACCTTCCCGTAAATATACGGGAAGGTGTCCATGGTCAATAGAAGTGAATGGGTCCGTAATTACGGTCTGCTATTACGTATGATTTTTACGGTCGTGTGCATGGGGCCTAACTGATATTCTGGATGCAAATCCTTTTGGAAAAGATTGTCTGCTTTCCTGACCAGTCCAGAGCATTACTACTGGTAGGGCACTCTGCTACTATGAGCTCAACCTCTGGAGCTACCCAGGGTTGTGTGCCCATTGCAAGCTAAAGTTGAGGGAGATCCAAGTCACAAGCACATAACTCCTGTCCCATCTTATTTGACATTAAATTATGATTTAATTTTAATATAATTTAATACAATTATGAAGCTATTTGCATTCAATTGAAATTGTAATATCTTAAGATGAACAGCAGAAGAGAACCAGAGGTGTTGGTAGACTCAATAGATACCGGGGGCACCATGGGACACAGCTGGAGGAGAAAGACACAGATACAATTGAACATGGCAATTCAATTATAAGTATAGCATGGTGGGATTTAGAATAGAGTGTAATACAAAAAGAGAAAATTATAGTAAAAAAAAAAGCATGAATATCTCTGAAAATGTCTTTTAATCAGAGTGAGAGTCTGGAATTTGACTAAGAAGAGGGATTTTCAGCCCTTCCTACTTCTTGCTACCAGCGATTCCATTCTCTGTACATGTTGTCGCTATAGTCATGAGAACATGAAGCAAACAGGGAATAAGTCATTATGACAGATCCACCTGTGACTCAACTGGAGGGTAAAATACTTTGCAGAGTTTCTGTCATAGATTGCTGGCTGCTGCAATGGTCTAATGAAAGAATAAGCAACCCGTGACTTTCCAGCTGTTGTTAAAGTACAACTCTGCCAGAATGTGGATCTGAAATGATAATTTTTCTTAGATTACGACTACTGTGAGTCACAATCAATGGCTCAATGTCCTGATGGTTTGTGGAAAGTGTCATTATGACTAAAGAAATATTTTACAAGTGATGACATACATGTTTGACAATAAATATCGATATGAAAATAATATGCATTTACAGTAACCATTTTCATCAAACCAATGATCAAACTGAAGGGGTTGTTTAGGATTGGAAAAAAAAAGGGACTGCTTTTATTTTCCAGAAACAGCGCCATTCTTGTCCATGGGCTGTATCTTGTATTGAATGGAGATGAGCTGTAAAACCAGACATAGACCAAAGACAAGAATGGTGCTGTTTCATTAAAAAAAGCAGGCCTATTTTTTTAAACCTGGACATTCCCCCAAACATTAATAACATCACTGGAGTATAAATTATAATGTATCCAGTTATACTAATTCCTAGACTATTAATGATCTTTATTTCTCGAAATATTGGGCAATTACATAAAATGGGTGGCTTAGACACATATTAGTATTGGAGGTGCTTGGGGAGGATCAGGGGTCAGTACAAATACATCTTGCTTTTGTGACTTGCTGAGGGGGCTTTTCATAACCCACAGGGACCACAGCACTACTGATCTAAATGGAGGTAACCAGCACCAAAGTGGAGGCATCATTTTGACTTTTGCTTTGTAACCCCTCTCCTCTGTCTATCACTCTGGCATTACTTATAAAGCCGGAATGTAATATATAGGACAAATTGTATATAGTGCTGTAAATATATTATATAAAGAAGTCCATGGTAGTAAGTTAACCCATGTAGTAATTCAAACAAATTAAGTTGGTCAGTCAAAATGTAGGTAGATTTTTTGATTGTTTCTGGGTTGGATGAAGACGATGAATTTTTCTCAATAATAATTTATCCACTGTGGTCACTAATGTTGTTCTCGGTTGTATGCTCTAGAGCCATTGTCTGATCCTGCAGCCATATTGCCCCTTCTTACCAACCAAATGTATGATAGTAAAAGGTAGGGAACAGAGTGTGACTGCAGGATCCGACCACACAGGGTTTGTTAATACTACTTTAATAAGCATAAATAATACTGTCCAGCACAATGTTGTCAAAATACAGTTTTCTTTATTCAATCCCACTCCAAATATAAAGTAGACATTACAAAAAGTTTGAAATCAGCCATATATGTACAGTATATATTGTAGGTTTTCATAGGAGCTGTAAACAAAAAATGGTAGTAGACTTTTAATTGGGTAAAGTTGCTTCATATTTTATTTTAGAAGCATTAAAAAAAATGTTGCTAAGGTGGACCTTCCCCTTAATGTTAGGCCTTTTTTTTTTTTTTATATCTAACGTTATGAATCAGAAATACAGTAAAACACCGTCTCATTGGTCAGCCAACACACTGTAGAACATATTGACTATGGTAAAGTGGCTTTCTATTAGAATTGTCTGTGAGAACTCCTTGTGTTACTAATAAGGATAGACACACAGTACCATATATGAAAACTGTGCAGCTGCATAGGGGCTCAGCAGGTAAGGGGGCCCTCTGTCACCTTAAAAGCAGAATCCTACTGCCTGTAGTATGATTACTGATGGATTGTCAGAAAGACATTGGGGGTACTGAATGATGAGGGGCATTTGCTATGATTGGAGAGCAAGGGGCCAATATACTGATCTTGCATGGGGCCAAAATTTGTTTCAGGTCCGATTCAGCCATCAGATTTGGTCCTAATAGCTTTGCAGGGAATAGCAAGTGACCTAATTGCCCTGAAAACTCGTGTCTGACTCTCTGAGGTTTCTTGGACTGTATTCATCCACATTAAAGCTACATATATGGGTAGAGTGTAAAGGATCTGCCAGGCACAGCTTCGGAGTTAACTCCCTTAATTAATCAGTCAGCACCTGAATCTACATCCCTGAGACTGACTCCAGCTTCCACCACTCAGGCTGGCAGGCTTAGGAGTGGGAGAGCCTATCGCAGCCTGGCCAGACTCAGCTAGCTCCCGCCCTCTGTCTATTTATACCTGCATTTCCTGTTCCTCCTTGCTTGTTATTCTTTTTCGTGTGGTTTCCTGGCCCAGCTACAGCTCCTTCTATTTTGTTCCTGCTCCATACAGACCCTGGCTTACTGACTACTCTTCTGCTCTTCGTTTGGTACCTCGCACACTCCTGGCTTGACTCGGCTCGTTCACCACTCTGGTTGCTCACGGTGTTGCCGTGGGCAACTGCGCCTTTCCCTTGCTTGTATTCCCTTGTATGTTTGTCGTGTTTGTCGTGCACTTACTGAGTGCAGGGACCGCCGCCCAGTTGTACCCCGTCGCCTAGGGCGGGTCATTGCAAGTAGGCAGGGACAGAGTGGCGGGTAGATTAGGGCTCACTTGTCCGTTTCCCTACCCCCCGGTCATTACATAATAACAAGCCCATACCTAGTCTACCCTGGTCCCTGACACCACTATGGACCCCCGTGAGACCCTGGCTCAGCAAATGCAGGGTCTCTCCCTACAGGTCCAGGCCCTGGCTCAGAGGGTCAACCAGCCTGATGCTACCTTGGTAGTTCCCCTCACCGCACCTCTTGAACCCCACCTCAAGTTGCCCGACCGGTTCTCAGGGGACCGGAGGGCTTTTCTCTCCTTTCGGGAGAGTTGTAGGCTTTACTTTCGTTTAAAGCCTCATTCCTCAGGTTCTGAGAGCCAGCGGGTGGGTATAATTATGTCCCGGCTCCAGGAAGGGCCCCAAGAGTGGGCCTTCTCCTTGGCTCCTGACGCCCCTGAACTTTCCTCCGTTGATTGTTTCTTTTCTGCTCTCGGACTTATTTATGACGAGACTGACAGGACTGCCTTTGCTGAGAGTCAGCTGGTGACCTTACGTCAGGGTAAGAGACCTGTTGAGGAGTATTGCTCTGACTTTAGGAAGTGGTGCGTAGCTTCTCGGTGGAATGACCCTGCCTTAAGGTGCCAGTTTAGGTTGGGTCTGTCGAATGCCCTGAAAGACCTGCTAGTTAGCTATCCCTCTTCTGACTCCCTAGACCAGGCTATGGCTTTAGCGGTACGACTTGACCGACGTCTCAGGGAACGACAACATGAACGTTTATGTGTTTTCTCCTCCGACTCCCCCATGATGCCTCCCGAAGTTCCGTTGCTTCGTTCCTCCAGGAAAGACTCAGAGATACCTATGCAACTCGGGGCCTCCGTGTCCCCCCAACAATGTAGAGAATTCCGCAGGAAGAATGGTCTCTGCTTCTACTGTGGGGATGACAAGCATCAAGTGAACAACTGTCCTAAGCGTAAGAATGCAGCCAGAGAACTTCCGCGCCTAAGTGATCATCGGGGAGGTCACTTGGGCGCACAGGTATTTCCAGTAAATAGGAAACGTACTAAGATCTTGCTTCCCTTTCAGGTCTCTTTTGGTGGTAGGTCTGCTACCGGCAGTGCCTTCGTGGATTCAGGGTCCTCTACTAATATTATGTCTGTGGAATTTGCTATGTCTCTTGCTATGCCTCTGATTGATTTGCCTAAACTTGTCCCGGTAGTGGGTATCGACTCCACTCCTCTTGCTAATGGTTATTTTACACAGCATACCCCTGTTTTTGAACTCCTTGTTGGCTCCATGCATTTGGAGCAATGCTCTGTACTGTTGATGCAGGGATTATTGTACGATTTGGTTCTAGGCCTTCCCTGGTTGCAGTTGCATAATCCCACGTTTGACTGGAATACTGGGGAGCTAACCAAATGGGGTAATGAATGTTGTACGTCATGTTTTTCTGTTAATTCTATTTCTCCCCTTGAGGAGGCGAATACGCTACCCGAGTTTGTTCAGGACTTCGCTGATGTTTTCTCTAGGGAGGCCTCCGAAGTGTTACCTCCTCATAGAGAATACGATTGCGCTATCGAATTGGTACCAGGAGCAAAGCTTCCTAAGGGTAGGATATTTAATCTTTCTTGTCCCGAACGTGAAGCCATGAGAGAGTATATCCAGGAATCCCTGGCCAAGGGTTACATTCGTCCCTCTTCTTCTCCGGTAGGTGCTGGCTTCTTCTTCGTGGGGAAGAAGGATGGTGGTCTTAGGCCATGCATTGACTACCGTAGCCTGAATAAGGTCACGGTAAGGAACCAGTATCCCCTTCCTATGATTCCTGATCTCTTTAATCAGGTTCAGGGGGCCCAATGGTTCTCTAAATTGGATCTACGGGGGGCGTATAACCTTATTCGCATCAAAGAGGGGGATGAGTGGAAGACTGCGTTTAACACGCCCGAAGGCCATTTCGAATACCTCGTCATGCCCTTTGGGTTGTGTAATGCCCCTGCGGTCTTCCAGAATTTCATAAATGAGATTTTGAGAAATTACCTGGGGATATTTCTTGTAAGTGTACCTTGATGACATACTGGTGTTTTCCAAGGACTGGTCCTCCCACATTGAGCATGTCAGGAAGGTGCTCCAGGTCCTTCGGGAAAACAAACTGTTTGCCAAAACCGAAAAATGTGTGTTTGGGGTACAGGAGATACCATTTTTGGGTCAAATCCTCACTCCTCATGAATTCCGCATGGACCCCGCCAAGGTTCAGGCTGTGGCGGAATGGGTCCAACCTGCCTCCCTGAAGGCGTTACAGTGTTTTTTGGGGTTCGCTAATTATTACAGGAGATTTATTGCTAACTTCTCGGTCATCGCTAAGCCTCTTACGGACCTCACTCGCAAAGGTGCTGATCTCCTCCACTGGCCTCCTGAGGCTGTCCAGGCTTTTGAGGTCCTTAAGAAGTGCTTTATCTCGGCCCCGGTGCTGGTTCAGCCCAACCAAATGGAGCCATTTATCGTGGAAGTTGACGCATCTGAGGTGGGAGTGGGGGCTGTCTTGTCCCAGGGTACCAGGTCCCTCACCCATCTCCGCCCCTGTGCCTACTTCTCCAGGAAGTTTTCGCCAACTGAGAGTAACTATGATATTGGCAACCGCGAACTCTTAACCATTAAATGGGCATTTGAAGAGTGGCGCCACTTCCTGGAGGGGGCTAGACACCAGGTAACAGTCCTTACCGAAAACAAGAATCTGGTTTTCCTAGAATCTGCCCGGAGGCTAAACCCGAGACAAGCTCGATGGGCGTTATTTTTTACCAGATTCAATTTTTTGGTTACCTATAGGGCTGGGTCTAAAAATATTAAGGCTGATGCACTGTCGCGTAGCTTCATGGCCAGCCCTCCTTCGGAGGAAGATCCTGCTTGTATTTTGCCTCCAGGTATAATCATTTCCTCGATCGATTCTGATTTAGTCTCTGAAATTGCTGCTGATCAAGGTTCAGCTCCCGGGAACCTTCCTGAGAACAAGCTGTTTGTTCCCCTGCAATTCCGGCTAAGGGTACTTAGGGAAAATCATGACTCCGCACTATCTGGTCATCCAGGCATCCTGGGTACCAAACACCTCATTACCAGAAATTATTGGTGGCCTGGGTTGCCTAAAGACGTTAAGGCCTACGTCGCCGCTTGTGAGGTTTGTGCTAGGTCCAAGACTCCCAGGTCCCGACCAGCGGGCTTACTGCGTTCGTTGCCCATTCCCCAGAGACCTTGGACACATATCTCCATGGATTTTATCACCGATTTGCCTCCATCCCAAGGCAAGTCGGTGGTGTGGGTGGTGGTAGACCGCTTCAGTAAGATGTGCCACTTTGTGCCCCTCAAGAAACTACCCAACGCCAAGACGTTGGCTACCTTGTTTGTCAAACACATCCTGCGTCTCCATGGGGTCCCTGTCAATATTGTTTCGGACAGAGGGGTACAATTTGTTTCATTGTTTTGGAGAGCCTTCTGTATGAAGTTGGGGATTGATCTGTCCTTCTCCTCTGCCTTCCATCCTGAAACCAATGGTCAAACGGAGAGGACTAATCAATCTCTAGAACAATACTTAAGGTGTTTTGTCTCTGACTGTCAATATGATTGGGTCTCATTCATTCCCCTCGCCGAATTTTCCCTTAATAACCGGGTCAGTAACTCGTCAGGGGTCTCTCCCTTTTTCTGTAATTTTGGGTTTAATCCACGGTTCTCCTCCGTTTCACCTGGTAGTTCCAACAATCCCGAGGTAGAGGTCGTTCATCGGGAACTGTGCACAGTCTGGGCCCAGGTTCAGAAGAACCTAGAGGCGTCCCAGAGCGTACAAAAAACTTAGGCTGATAGAAAACGTTCTGCTAACCCCCTGTTTATGGTCGGGGATCTGGTGTGGTTGTCGTCTAGGAACTTGCGTCTCAAGGTTCCGTCCAAGAAATTTGCTCCCCGGTTTATTGGGCCGTATAAGGTCATTGAGGTCCTCAATCCTGTCTCCTTCCGGCTGGAGTTACCCCCGTCTTTTCGTATACACGACGTGTTTCATGCCTCCCTCCTTAAACGCTGCTCCCCGTCCTTGGCTCCCTCGAGGAGACCTCCTGTTCCCGTCCTCACCCCTGAGGGGGTGGAATTCGAGGTGGCCAGGATTGTGGACAGCAAGATGGTCCAAGGCTCCCTCCAGTACCTGGTCCATTGGAGAGGTTACGGGCCCGAGGAGAGGACTTGGGTACCCGCCCGGGATGTTCACGCTGGGGTATTGGTCAGGAGGTTCCACCTGCGTTTCCCCAGTAAGCCAGGTCCACTTAGAAAGGGTCCGGTGGCCCCTCATAAAAGGGGGGGTACTGTAAAGGATCTGCCAGGCACAGCTTCGGGGTTAACTCCCTTAATTAATCAGTCAGCACCTGAATCTACATCCCTGAGACTGACTCCAGCTTCCACCACTCAGGCTGGCAGGCTTAGGAGTGGGAGAGCCTATCGCAGCCTGGCCAGACTCAGCTAGCTCCCGCCCTCTGTCTATTTATACCTGCATTTCCTGTTCCTCCTTGCTTGTTATTCTTTTTCGTGTGGTTTCCTGGCCCAGCTACAGCTCCTTCTATTTTGTTCCTGCTCCATACAGACCCTGGCTTACTGACTACTCTTCTGCTCTTCGTTTGGTACCTCGCACACTCCTGGCTTGACTCGGCTCGTTCACCACTCTGGTTGCTCACGGTGTTGCCGTGGGCAACTGCCCCTTTCCCTTGCTTGTATTCCCTTGTATGTTTGTCGTGTTTGTCGTGCACTTACAGAGTGCAGGGACCGCCGCCCAGTTGTACCCCGTCGCCTAGGGCGGGTTGTTGCAAGTAGGCAGGGACAGAGTGGCGGGTAGATTAGGGCTCACTTGTCCGTTTCCCTACCCCCCGGTCATTACATAGAGGCAGTGCGTTTTAGGAAGGCTGCCTGGAGGGCATTATTGAGAAGCTCTTCCGAGGTTTTGAGATGCTTTTTCTGTAAAATGGCAGCAAGGGCTCTACAGCGGCCGCCATTTTACTGTGATTCAGGTGTTACCAACCCCAAAAATGTTAGAATTTGCCAAATTCGAAACTTTGCTAAAATTTGGACCGAATTCGCACATCTCCAATGAGGACCCTCTGCTGTTTCTGTCTTCTTCTGGTTACTTATGTAGACCTTTCATAGCCTCTGTTACTGGACCTTATGTTAACCAGGCGATTCCTATCCGTGACACTGAATCCTGTGTCTTATCACAGGTGCTTATGTAGATGGTTCAGACAATGAACACTGAAACAACTTTGTTTGCTGCTGTAAGATGTAATGATATTAAATGCTGGTATTTACTCCGGGTGGCGCAGGTAACAAACAAGCAGTTTTATTAAAGCTGTGTATAGAGGCAAAGCTCCCTAACCCTCTAATCATTTAAAATAAGTTTCCAATTACTTCTGAGCTATTGCTTGTCATTTTAGAACATCCTCAGAGTAAAGAAAATGCTATATTTTTGTTGGATAGCTAATACGTGGCATAATGTGTTCAAAATAACTTAGATTTATGGTAACATTACTTATCATTTATTTACGGTTTATACATGTGGGTATATAAATATTTTCTGGTGAGAAATTACTATGTTGCCATTTATTTGTTTATTTATTGTCCCTTGCTTATATAGCGCCAACATATTTTGATGTTCTGTACAGAGATTATTACCATTCATATCAGTCCTTGTTTCCAGTGGAGCTAATAATCCTATTCCCCTATCACTAGGGCCTGCTTCATAGGAAGTAAGTTTTTGGAGTACATACTAACCCCATGCATATGTTGCATTCATCATATTTAAAGGGGTCCAGAAGATAAGTGATAAGTCCTTGATTGCTGGGGGTCCCACCGCTGGAGCACCCGCCCTGAAAATGGTGACCCCAGTACCATAGTGGCCAGTGGCCATGTTGGTTATGTTGTCCCTGTGTGAAGATAAAATATTTAATCACCTTGAAGAGCTGCTGCAAGTGCGGTGAAACACGTAGGAGAGACGCTTAGACAGCTGATATGAGGGACATATAGGAGGTCTAGATTAGGTATGCAGTGGTACTGAGGTCGCCCTTTTCAGGGCGAGTGCTCCGACATAGTACCAATAGGGCTCAGAGAAATAGGGCTAAATAGTGTAGGGTGAGAAGAGGTGCTAACTAATGCACTGACCCACCAACCAAGAAGAATAATCATGTCTCTCTTACTAATCACCAGGCCCATAAAACACAGTCTGGAACTTGTTGTTTTTTTAAATATCAATAATTATTTTCTTAATATCGTTGATCTAACATTTAGCAATTACGCTGTGGTCAGGTGATGGATGTTAATGGCTGGAAACCCTTTAAAACATTTACCTAAAACGGGAAAACTCCTTAACGCTGGTTGTTACCTGAACAATAGAGAGCAACCTAGGGGCCAAGTGATACAATATCCATTAGCTCGGGATGCCTCACAAAAATATATACATTATATTTATTTTGTGGGGTTGAGTTTGTGTATTCATGTCTATACACCAAATTATTATGCATTATTTTGTCTTTGGTTTTATTCTACTTTAAAGAAGAGCTCCCTGAGTCCTGACATGTCTGTTAAGGTAAATATTAATAAAAATTCTGGTAAATCTTTTCTTAGAACTCTGCATTGTTATATTCCTCTGTTATTCCTCATGGAAATGTATGACTAAATTGACAGATAGGTGTTACCATTCCTTTGCTAATAAGGAGTGTCCCTATACACTCTGGCAGTATCCAATCAGTGCTTAATTACAGTGTCATATTGTGAAGGGACATGCCCCATTGACAATGGAAATTTGTTGTCAATTTATTCATACACTTCCTGGAGGAATAACAAAAGACTAGCACAATACAGAGTTTTAAGAAACGATCCTGCAGATATATTATATCATGGGTAATACAAATATTTACTAAAACAGACATATCAGAAAGAGCTACAGGAGCGCTACAGATCTGGCCGCACGCCAGCAGGACACAGCAATCTTTGGCTGTGCTACCTGTGTCGGGGCCAAATTCGCAGTGTAGCCCCAGCCTAAATTAACAGAATTTAGTTCACAAAAAAAAAGAAAAGTGGCAAGGGCAGCAATTGAGCGCATAGTGTGATGATGGAAACAGGTCATACTGGAGAATATGCATTAATAGCTTATTGTAATTGCTTTATTTGCTGGAACTGGACATTCTGAAATGACTTTATTACAAGATTCACAATGAGAATTGCTGTCTGCGTCCTAATTTAACACGTGTTTTATTATTATTTAGAGACACTTACTTGTTAAAATCTAAGAACACTCGGCTCTGATTATGCTACTTGACCTTATTGCGACATTCAGCAGCAACACAAACCACACAATTATTAAGAAGAGCTTGTTTTATATTTTCAATGACAATCGCTCCTGTTATTTCATGTCTGATAATACACTAAGCCAAGATAAATATCCCACTACTATTCCCAACCAAACCATGCGCTGCTCCAAAATAAATCCCTTACAAAATCCAAATTAATTACATGACACTGCTCGAAATCTATTACCCAATATTTACATTAGGTTATCAACAGATCTCACCAAATTGTCTTGCGGGCGGCTGCGGGTGACATTCCGTGGCCGTCGGAGCCGCAAATCATGACACGTGCACACCACTACGGTCGTGTGTGCATGAGGCCTTAGTCTTATGAAATCTATCAGATTTTATTCCATACACAATAAATTAAATGCTGAAATAGTAAGACAAACATCAAATTTAGCTAATTATCTCTGCTCATTATGATTGTTCCCTCCGGTGACGCTCCAACTGCTTCTTATTTTGAAGCAAATTATCTGCATTTCATTGCTGCACAGACAAGATTTATTATATTCTTGCTAAGTTGTGTGCTTATTTGGGACACAACAATCTGACATATTATTTTCATGAAAAACTTTCTTTACATTGATAACACCTAAGAATAGGGACAAATCATTCTCATCTGGTTTTGGGGATACTGTCAGATAAAGGAATGAATTCACAGCTTACATTGTGCAACCCACAGCAATTATTATATTTAAGATTTTCATCAACCCTCATAGATTACACTTAGATTTTTTTTCCCCAGGATTTTCTTAAAGGCTATGTATACCTTTGATGGCGTTTTTTATTTTAATAAACAGGTCAGTCAGTGTGTTTAGTGTAACTTTGTAACAAGTCTTTATTAAAAAATAGTTTTACTTTTGGAGATACAGCTGCTCTGCATTCTCTATACAGAGCAGCTGTGTTGCTCGTTTTACACTGAATCCGTCAGTCCCGTGGACCTGACAAGTTCAGTGTCGGCGGGTCCTGCATGTCTGTGATACGCAGGATCCACCTGCAAACGATCACATCTAATGTGATTGATTACAGGTGGATCCTGCTAGTCAGAGACATGCAGGACCCGCCGACACTGAACTTGTCAGGTCCACGGGACTGACGGATTCAGTGTAAAACGAGCAATACAGCTGCTCTGTATAGAGAATGCAGAGCAGCTGTATCTCCAAAAGTAAAACTATTTTTTTAATAAAGACTAGTTACAAAGTTACACTAAACACACTGACTGACCTGTTTATTTTTTATTTTTTTTAAATGCCCTTAAATGTGTCCATAGCCAGAATAAATATAGGGCTGTTTAACATATTGCCACTTGTTTGATGGTTTTGTGTAACTGCAAAGTGAAGATTTGGCACAAACTGTACAAAACTACTTTTATCCACTTTGCATTGATTATGGAGGGTCTAAAACTGGTAAAATGTGTTAAAACAAAGTTAATGAGATTTCTTACTGTGAACTATATGACTGTGGAAGCATAACAGTATATTCACACCTGGGGCAGAAAACCTTGCAGTTTTTAAGTCATGGAGCATTGCACAGCTTCCTGTAGAGGCAGTTCTAGCAATTTTCTTTAAAAAAAAAATCAATTATGGCAAAACCCTATTAAAAATGGCATGTTTCTCTGTAGTTTATTTATTGTGGTTATATTGCAGCTTCCTACCACATTACTATCGATATGTTTGAAAAAAAATCCTAATAGACTTTAGGGAAAACTGGTCATATCCAACCAGTAGTCTAAACACATAAAATAATGTTGTTTGTTGGTCTGGTTTAGAAAACCCATTTCAGATACTTCAGTTAATAGGGGGGTGTACCTCATTTAGGTCTCCCAACCATTAGGCAGAGCAGAGAACTGCTAAAAAGAGTGTCTCTAACTCTGGAGGACCCAGCACATTGATTTAAATGGCCAAATTGTAATGCTTCATTTCTCCTGTGGCGGTGCTGCAGGGGAATCTAACACTTGCTGTTGGGTAACAGAAAAAAGATAACAGTTGATTGATAGTGATTTTAGTGGTAGGACACCCTGTGATCAACTGATTGTCCAAGTGGACTACCTCTTTAAAGAAGTCTTACATTTCAGCCAATATACCAATAAAACAAGTTATAAGGTCAATGGGGGGGGGGGGGGGACGACAGGAACTGGGACCAACAATGTGCTGAGCAGACAGGTCTTGGTATCATGTGGAGAGATTTACCGCCATCTCTCCTATAGTTAAGCTATTGATTTCACTCATGCCGATATACACTACCGTTCAAAAGTTTGGGGTCACCCAGACAATTTTGTGTTTTCCATGAAAACTCACACTTATATTTATCAAATGAGTTGCAAAATGACTAGAAAATATAGTCAAGACATTGACAAGGTTAGAAATAATGATTTTTATTTGAAATAATAATTTTCTCCTTCAAACTGCTTTCGTCAAAGAATGCTCCATTTGCAGCAATTACAGCATTGCAGACCTTTGGCATTCTAGCTGTTAATTTGCTTAGGTAATCGGGAGAAATTTCACCCCATGCTTCCAGAAGCCCCTCCCACAAGTTGGATTGGCTTGTTGGGCACTTCTTGCGTACCATACGGTCAAGCTGCTCCCACAACAGCTCTATGGGGTTAAGATCTGGTGACTGCGCTGGCCACTCCATTACAGATAGAATACCAGCTGCCTGCTTCTTCCCTAAACAGTTCTTGCATAATTTGGAGGTGCGCTTTGGGTCATTGTCCTGTTGTAGGATGAAATTGGCTCCAATCAAGCGCTGTCCACAGGGTATGGCATGGTGTTGCAAAATGGAGTGATAGCCTTCCTTATTCAAAATCCCTTTTACCTTGTACAAATCTCCCACTTTACCAGCACCAAAGCAACCCCAGACCATCACATTACCTCCACTATGCTTGACAGATGGCGTCAGGCACTCTTGCAGCATCTTTTAAGTTGTTCTGCGTCTCACAAATGTTCTTCTGTGTGATCCAAACACCTCAAACTTCGATTCGTCTGTCCATAACACTTTCTTCCAATCTTCCTCTGTCCAATGTCTGTGTGCTTTTGCCCATATTAATCTTTTCCTTTTATTAGCCAGTCTCAGATATGGCTTTTTCTTTGCCACTCTGCCCTGAAGGCCAGCATCCTGAAGTCGCCTCTTCACTGTAGACGTTGACACTGGCGTTTTGCGGGTACTATTTAATGAAGCTGCCAGTTGAGGACATGTGAGGCGTCTATTTCTCAAACTAGAGACTCTAATGTACTTGTCTTGTTGCTCAGTTGTGCAGCCGGGCCTCCCACTTCTCTTTCTACTCTGGTTAGAGCCTGTTTGTGCTGTCCTCTGAAGGGAGTAGTAAACACCGTTGTAGGAAATCTTCAGTTTCTTGGCAATTTCTCGCATGGAATAGCCTTCATTTCTAAGAACAAGAATAGACTGTCGAGTTTCACATGAAAGCTCTCTTTTTCTAGCCATTTGGAGAGTTTAATCGAACCCACAAATGTAATGCTCCAGATTCTCAACTAGCACAAAGGAAGGTCAGTTTTATAGCTCCTCTAAACAGCAAAACTGTTTACAGCAGTGCTAACATAATTGCACAAGGGTTTTCAAGTGTTTTCTAATCATCCATTAGCCTTCTAACACAGTTAGCAAACACAATGTACCATTAGAACACTGGAGTGATGGTTGCTGGAAATGGGCCTCTATACACCTATGTAGATATTGCATTAAAAAACAGACGTTTGCAGCTAGAATAGTCATTTAGCACATTAACAATGTATATAGTGTATTTCTGATTAATTTAATGTTATCTTCATTGAAAAAAACTGTGCTTTTCTTTCAAAAATAAGGACATTTCTAAGTGACCCTAAACTTTTGAACGGTAGTGTATAAGTGCTGGAGTTTATACATTACGGACGCCTGGCTGCAACCAATGAGGCCTCCTGAATTATCTGTTAAACATAAAATAGAAAATCACTTTTGGTGACATTTTTTAGATTTATCTCACACTCTTTTCTTTACTATAGTAAAGCCAAGACTTGATAGATTCACACTGTAGGAAGAATAGAATACAAAGCGCACATAGTGCATGAACCAGTACAATCAATAAAATGAGAAACGGTGGTCAAATATGCTGACCTTGTGGTGTTATGCTTGGAGCATAACATCCAAAGAAGCGTGTCCAAGGAGTCACTCAGGTAAACGGTTGCAGCCCAACTTCCGGTGCGAAAGTTGATACAACTTCGCTGTATAAATCCAGGAAATAGGAGAGTAAAAGGGGGAATAACCGAGGGCCCAGCCGTAATAGAACTAATTTTTAATTTGTACAATTGTAAAAGTTTTAATTGTACAAATTAAAAATTTGTTCTATTACAGCTGCGCCCTCGGTTATTCCGCCTTTTACTCTCCTATTTCCAAGACTTGATTGATGTTATTTGCAGATCTAGGAGCAGAGTTACATTTTTCATCTATCTCTTTTGTGCATTGTAATAACTCTCTGAGTTGCTGCATTGACCGACTCCACTCTGCTATATTTGTATATTCCCATCTCTGCCAGCATTCTAATTCACTACGTTTCTGGCCATTAACAAGGTCCGTTTTACTCTCCATGGTGGTCAAATCTTAGGGTGGGCTCTTAAATTATGGCAGTTTGGGGTGGGAGGAGATGCAATAATCTCGTTTTCCTTTATGCACTGTAGTGAGATGAGTGAAGATGACTAATAACATGAGAATAGTGGAGACAGTAGAAGACTGCACATGTCTATGTATAGTGACATCCACAAGGAAAGAAATAGTCCCCATATAATACATTTCTTTTACAAGTAATATAAGTGTACGTTCAGGCACTTCATTTCCTATGCATTTCAGAGATGTTACAACAAGATGGAATAAATCTTTTGCATGCAAGCAATGCAGTCTATAGTAAATTCTTCATTCCTAGAAACAAGCAGATGTAGAACAGTAAATATCAGCCCATGTTCCACTCAATGACCTCATATAGTCAGTCATTGCTACAGGTATGAATACATTTAGAGATTGGAGTGTAAGTAAAGGAACTGAAATTGGCTGCAGAACGTGCTTATCACCAAAATCTGTGGTCTGTGTTCCATATTTAATGGCTTTCTAATTGTATGTAGCATTTTCCCCAAAGCTCTAGTACTGTCATAATCCATGTCTGGAGTAAAATGTAACTTTTTTTTCCCTTTTTGTCAGGTATCACAAGAACCAAAAAAAGACCATCGGAGGACACTGCCAAGAGTGGTAATATACCACCGGACTTGCCTGAATCTGCACCATTAAAAGACAGAATGGCCATGTATCAGGCTGCTGTTACTACCAAGGGCCAAACCTCCAGCAGAAATGTAAGCTTTAAAATGAAATCAGTTTTTGTGTCATTTTTTTTATACTGTACATAATAAAACAGTTTCATTATGTTACATAATTATATTAATAATACATTTTATCTAGGAAAATGTAGACTCCGTCATAGGGATAACAGTCATATGTTTTACTCCAATGTGTGCAGCAGTATAATTATTAAACCCAACATTTATGTTAACATTTATGAAAAATTTGCACAAGCCAGAAGCGGACAACAATGACAGAGGAAGAATAGCATATGGGCCCCTTGTTTTCCAACTGTTACAGTGAGGAGCTAGCCATAGACCACCTCCTTCATGACACTCAAGAAAATTCTTGGAGGTAACAATGGGCACCCTTTTATTACAGAGCCCATGTAAAGAAGCAAAGGTTGCTCATATGATATGTCCACCCCTGACACCAGCTTATGAGATGTATGGAGTCATTACAGATTATGTACACTATGTATGGTGCCATAGAATTGCTTTTCCTCCAGCCTATTTGCAAAATTTGACAAAATTTTACTCAACCCTGTTTCACTTCACTTGTTGGATCGTCACCTTGGTGTTTTTCTTCAAGCTTTATGCAATGTTAAATACTTTTGACACAAAAGTATTTAACATTGCATATTGTTTCTGGCTAACACGGTACTACACTATTTTTTACTGTACTTCTTCAAGCGTTAAAATGTTTTATAAATTCTGTAAACATTATAGAATTGTGTATATTCATTAGGTTTCTGCTTGGCATCTGCCCCCGTATGCCATCACATGCTGCTAATTGAAAGCCAAGGTAACCACTATATACAGTACACCTCTGTATGTTACTCTTTAAAGCAATGTAAATGCAAATTTAGACGATTGCAGTTCTTGTTATATAAAATGGAAATGTTGTGGCAGCCATCATCCTCACCCTTAACAATAAGTAGTGCTAATAATAAATGCAATTATAAAATAACATACATTTAATACATATTTTATCATATAGTTACTCTCTAATACATCTAATGTACTGCCAACATGATGGAAATGCATGGGGAGAAGTGATTGTAGTAACGAGCGCTCGTCCTCATATATTACCGATAATAGCTCCTTGCGAAAGAAGCAAATGAGCGCCAATCAACTAGCTGCCTCGTTGATCGGCGCTCGTTTTTATGGCCTATACTGGCTGGTGTGAAAGGACCCTCACTCTCTAGTTTGCACTGATAAGGTCCATACATCCATACATATAAGACTGTCATGATCCTGTTAACATCAGAGGGATCTACCCAGGAGCATCCTTAGGTTGGAGAGTGTGCTCTGCAGAGCCTTTTATTGACTCACTCGCCTTATGCTGAACCGTATAGGGTCCAAATAAGACAATCATACAGTGTACAAATAATGTTTGTCTAAATAACACTACCCAATCAATAAACTAAGGAATGAGGCTTTTCCATGAGTCTGGGCACCAAGTGTGGAATTGGGAATGCAAGTTCCAGGTGCCCATGCCATCAGAGCCAGTGGCACTCCCTTTAGCAATAATAGATAATTCCTCTTGTACGACCACACAAATCTCACATCCCTCAGGTTGACCCTGGGACTACCGACTATTAACTAAAGTATATAACCACAGATTATATAACCACCAATTTTTAATCTAGGAGCCTCCACTAACCTTGATCCAGCCCTGAGCACACTGAATCTAAGATTTTCACAAACACATTCTGGACAATATTTTACACACCACTCCTATGACACAAAACTGTAAATCCATTAATTAAACGCATCACATTCCAACATGGAAAGATAATTGTGTACATTTTTGTTCCACCTACATATGATTTGAAAAAGAAAACTAAAGATAAATAATAAAAGTGTACAATAGACTAAATAAAGAAACTGAGAAACTCTGCGTGACCCACACGATATAAACATCCTCAGGCTGGCCATACATTTCAGATAGCTGTCGTCAGCTATTCCTGCCGACTCCCTCGTACACATGCACGCTCGGCTAACGTGCATGCATTCTCCATTGGGCGAAGGAGCAAAGTCGCTGCCAGACTCCACTGGAAGCGACTTATCTGGAATCCAACACGCTGACCCTTTTTCACCAAACATTTTCCATCGGAGGCGAGTCCAGACACCGCCCTACACATTAGTTGGTCGGCCGAAAACAGCAAGTTTTGTCGACATCCATCTAGTGTGCATGGCCACCTTTATACTTACTGTAAAAACGGCATATTAGAAACTATGGTAGTGATAAGCTTCTGGACTCATGGAGCACCATCTGTTGGGAGATAAATGACATGAAATGGGCCACCAGGACACTTTTTCTCTGGCATGATTTTTATACATGGATACATGATTTTGATACTGTCCTGATGCGTAATTGAAGTTTCTGGGGTAAAATCTGAAGCAGGTCCCCGACCATGTTAAATATATAATACAAGTATTTTATTATTTGACAGAGGGACTTTCCGGAGGCCAGGTGCAACTTCTACTTTTGCAACTCATATAGCTACTGTATACCCCAGACAAGATCTGTAAAGTCCACTATACCAAAAAATTATCAGCAGTTCCTGGTAAAAACTTGGTTTATTATTGCTCCTTCATACCACAAAAAAGTTGTTCTCAAAATGTATACATGACGGGTGCACTTCAAAAAAGTCACAATGTAACTTCTGAATGTGTTGTTTTGCGATCTCCACAAATATATGATGTGTTAAAAAATAATTCCACTTGAAATCTAGTGAAAAATTACAAGCAAATAAAATTAATCATGGGTCAAAGCAATGCTAAAATTTGCAACTGAGAATACATATCATATACATCTACAATATTAAAAGTTTCATCTTTCAAGTGTAAAATAGCAATTTTCTAATAACACTTTATAGATTTTTAGATAACGCTGCAGCGCCGCTTTTGTTACTGAATGCTAATATATTTTTTGGGGTATGAAATCTCATTTTAATTCTCTGGCTGTGCAGTTGTACACTCCAAATCCATTAGGAGTAGCCTAATCAACATAGAAATAAGGTAGAGTAGAAATGACTCACTCAGTTAAACCAATTATGATTAGTGGCAGGAGCTGGATGCTGTTCGATTGGCAGCTTTATAGACAGGAGATAATAAAACCTTATGAAAAAAAAAGTCATTTTCTCTCCTTAATGAACAGCTAAAAACAAAAGAAACTTGCTTTTTGTGTTTTTCTATAAAGTCAGGTGGGAGCTGACAGGCCATACTAGGACAGGTATTCTACTATTTATTTAATGGAGGTCATTTACAATGCCAACCGAATCCACACTACAAATTGTTTTTGCTTTGCGCACTTTATGGTTCCTTAGCTATGCCAATCAGTAGAAAAATATCACAAAGAAATCCAAGTGTTCACTTTCTGTGCAGCACCACCACAGGCAAAATGAAGTATTACATGGTGTCCATCGAAATCAATTGTCTGTATGTGTGATGTATGGATGTGCTGGGTCCTTCTAATGGTCCCCTGCATTGTCAGGTTTTTGAAAACACAAAATAGGAGGTGTACTAAACCGCATGTTAACATAAAAACATATGACCTATTAGAGTATATGGACAGTTAGGACCCCCTTCTATGAGCCAAATGGTAGAGTCACTCACAAAATATTCCTTCCAACAACTCAATCCCCACTCATGGTACATTATTAAACCCCATCCCCAATTCACAATGGAACGCCTACTTTTTGGCATATTTTGCATAAACCCCACCCCTATATAGGTCTGTTTTGCAGGACATGTATTACATGGACAGTTATTGATAGGGACTTGTCTGCCCAGGTGTGGCTTCCCTCAGTGATAACTGTTGATCTATCTATCTCTATCTATCTATCTATCTATCTATCTATCTATCTATCTATCTATCTATCTATCTATCTATCTATCTATCTATCTATCTATCTATCTATCTATCTATCTATCATCTATCTATCTATCTTTCTAATGTATATTATATATATCCTTCTATCTATCTATCTACCTACCTACTTAGCTCTTTAAATTCTATTAATCTCCACTTTTTTTTTCTTCAAAGAAATCAGTGGCCGCAAACATCTTATTATTTCAGAAAAAAATAAACACATTTTGAGATCCATCAATCTGTTTTTCTTTTTTTCCATTGTGATGAAATTGTGAGGCTGTAAGCTTTTTATTCATCACCTCCTACTCCGTTTTATGAATACACTCTGAGAGGCAAACCAAATTGGATCAAAAAGCTATGAAAAAATCTAGATGGCTTGTCAGCATGGCACGGTGATAGGTGATGCATAGAAGCTGTCATGAGTAATATGTGTAAGCTGCCACTTTCACTGTCTATTTCCTCCCGCCCGACAGGTTGCCTTCTCCGAATGTAATCACATGGTCACACCATTAGCCTGGCTCAGAAATCTGTAAAAATGTTTTATGTTGATTTCTGACTTAATTTTCTTTTTTATAAAACGTTGCGGTAAAGGCAGACTTGTTTAAACCTCAGAGAATGACTCCATGCATCTTACAGGCATTTTCGATATAACTCCCACTTATTTCACAAGAAAATTTATTATACTGGATGTTGGTTATTAGATTTGAGATTCTATGTGCAGATCCATCAGATATTGTCCCTTGTTGTTAGATGAAGTAAATATATGGAATTTTTACATCATTGTAATTTTCTAGATGCTGGAGGAGTCTGAAGCTTGTGTAATGCCTGGCGGACTGGCTAACATGAAGAAGCATTTTGAAAAGTCAGACAATGTGTCGGCTCGCAGTACTGTATCTCAATATCAGCACAAATCTGTGAAGGTGAGACATCTCTAAAACCTCTCTTCATAAAGGTATTTTAAAGTCCAATCCATAGGGATGAAAATTAACTTTTCCACTGTAAATTTATTATCAGTAAACAGTTGCACCACTTAAAAAGGTTTTTTTGATTTCTAAAACTGACTTTCAAGTGGCTCAAAATGTTAAAAGCAAAAATTGTAATATACTTTCCCTATAAATTTGGCGCTATTCCTTCCCTGCTGGTCACAGGGTCCTGCACTGCTTCCTGTTGTCATGATGTTGTCTTCCCAAATTACGTAACTACTTGTCATGACGTGTCATCCATAGGACCACCCCATCGACCAGTGGAGTGGTAATGTCACCGAATATAAAAATTGAATATTTTGTTGTTGTTTTTTTTGCATTTTGATCCACTTGAAAGTCTTTTTTTAAATAATATGTACATTGGCTTATTGGTTGCTGTGCACTGTACTGTACATAGTGCATTATGTTTTGTATATTATGCTTCATTTTAATGTATATGTCTCAGTATGACATATCTGTGATGAGTCTCTCTCATTGGGCACTATGTGAACGTAGAACAACATGATGGCGGAGAGTAACGGCCATGGGCACCATGATACAGGAGGAATGGTCCTTTTAGAGTCCTCTACTTGTGGGAAATCTGAGATGTGGATAGAACACATAGGCATGAAGACACCACACTCTTGTGTTCTTATGGGTGGGACTTCAGAAGTGTATATAGGGGATAGGTTGTTGGCACCCAAGTATGGGCTTTAGCCAGTGGTTAGAGAAAAACTCCCCCGCCATTGCTGAGCTTGAGAAGTGGGACGAAGCTACTGGTTAAACTAGGCTGCCTGAAACAGTGAGAGACAGGAAAGTCTGATAATACTGCAGGACATCACAGTTAGCCTGAAGATAATGCGCTGTGTCTGGTGCCACTAGGACAGATGACCTGGAGATCTGCAAAAGAGAGAGACCAAGATATCTGCAACAGACCCAAATTGTGCGGGGCGGAAAACGTGGAATTGTGACAGCAGAGGAAAGCAACTCTGCCAGGAGGGGAAGTGTGTCAAGAGGGGAAGTCACCAAAGCCAACCACTGTAGATTAATTCCATTTTTGACAGAGACAGAGTCCGTTCTGCCTGTTTGTGCAATGTTTAACCCCTTAAGGACGCAGCCTAGTTTTGGCCTTAAGGCTCAGAGCCCATTTTTCAAATCTGACATATTTCACTTTATGTGGTAATAACGTCGGAATGCTTAAACCTACCCAAGCGATTCTGAGATTGTTTTCTCGTGACACATTGGGCTTCATGTTCGTGGTAAAATTTGGTCGATATATACAGTGTTTATTGGTGAAAAATTGCAAAATTTAGAGAAAATTTTTAAAAAATTGAATTTTTCAGAATTTAAATGCATCTGCTTGTAAAACAGACGGTTATACCACCCAAAATAGTTACTAGTTCACATTTCCCATATGTCTACTTTAGATTGGCATCGTTTTTTGAACATTCTTTTATTTTTCTTGGACGTTACAAGGCTTAGAACATAAACAGCAATTTCTCATATTTTTAAGAAAATTTCAAAAGCCTTTTTTTTAAGGTACCTCTTGAGTTCTGAAGTGGCTTTGTGGGACCTATGTATTAGAACCCCTGATAAAACACACCATTTTAAAAACTAGACCCATCAAAGAATTCAAAACAGCATTTAGAAAGTTTTTTAACCCTTCAGGCATTTCACAGGAATTAAAGCAAAGTGGAGGTGAAATTTGCAAATTTCATTTTTCTTGCTGAATTTCAATTTTATTCATTTTTTTTTCTGTAACACGGAAGGTTTTACCAGAGAAACACTACTAAATATGTATTGTCCAGATTCTGCAGTTTTTAGAAATGTCCCACATGTGGCCCTACTGCACTCGTGGACTAAAACACAAGCCCTAGAAGCAAAGAAGCACCTAGTGCATTTTGAGTCCTCTTTTTTATTAGAATATATTTTAGGCAGCATGCCAGGTTTGAAGAGGTGTTGAGGTGCCAAAACAGTAGGAATCCCCCAATAGTGACCCCATTTTGGAAACTACACCTCTCAAGGAATTCATTTAGGGTTGTTGTTACCATTTTGACCGCACAGTTTTTTCACAGCACGTATTTGAATTGGGCTCTGAAATGAAAAAAAAGTCATTTTTTCCAATAAAATGTCATTTGTGATCAAAATTTCTTATTTTCACAGGGAACAAAATACCCCATTTTGTTGCCCAATTTGTCCTTAGTGTGGCAATACCCCATTTGTGGTGATAAACTGCCGTTTGGGCCCATGGGAGGGCTCAGAGGGAAAGGAGCGCTATGTGTTTGTTGGAGTCCAGATTTTGCTGGATTGGCTTTCGGTTGCCATGTCGCATTTGCAGAGCCCCAGAGGTATCAAAGCAATAGAAACCCACCAAAAGTGACCCCATTTTGGAAACTACACCCCTCAAGGAATTCATTTATGGTTGTTGTTAGCATTTTGACAACACAGTTTTTTCACAGCACCTATTTCAATTGGGCTGTGACATTAAAAAAAATGACATTTTTATCAATAAGATGTAATTTTTTACCAAAATTTCTTATTTTCACAGGGAACAAAATACTCAATTTTGTTGCCCAATTTCTCCTGAGTGCATCAATACCCCATTTGTGGCAATAAACTGCCGTTTGGGCCCATGGGAGGCCTCAGAAGGGAAGGAGCGCTGTGTGTTCTTTGGAGTACAGATTTTGCTGGTTTGGTTTTCGGGTGCCATGTCGCATTTGCAGAGCCCCAGAGGTATCAAAGCAATGGAAACCCACCAGAAGTGACCCCATTTTGGAAACTACACCCCTCAAGGAATTCATTATTGGGTAATGTGACTATTTAGACTCCATAGTTTCTTCACAGAACTTATTTGAATTGGGCTGGGAATTAAAAAAATATATATATTTTCCAATAATATGTAATTTTAGCTCAAAAATTCTTATTTTCACAAGAAATAAAATACTCAATTTTGTTGCCCAATTTGTCCTGAGTGCGGCAATACCCCATTTGTGGTGATAAACTGCCGTTTGGGCCCATGGGAGGGCTCAGAAGGAAAGGAGCGCTGTGTGTTCTTTGGAGTACAGATTTTGCTGGATTGGTTTTCGGGTGCCATGTCGCATTTGCAGAGCCCCAGAGGTATCAAAGCAATAGAAACCAACCACAAATGACCCCATTTTGGAAACTACACCCCTCAAGGAATTCATTTATGGGTGTTGTGACCATTTTGACCCCATAGTTTTTTCACAGAACTTATTTGAATTGGGCTGGGAATGAAAACAAAATTATTTTTTTCAAATAATATGTAGTTTTGGCTGAAAATTTCTTATTTTCACAAGAAACAAAATACCCCATTCTGTTGCGCAATTTGTTCTGAGTGCCGCAATACCCCATTTGTTGTAATAAACTGCCGTTTGGGCCCATGGGAGGGCTCAGAAGGAAAGGACCACCATTTGGCCTACTGGGGATTTTCTAGTGCGAAGTCATGTATGCAGAAGCCCCTGAGGTACCAGTACAGTTGAAACCTGCAAGAAGTGACCCCATTTTAAAAACTACACCCTTAAGGCATATCTAGAGGTGTAGTGAGCATTTTGACTGGAGACCTACACCCCATAAACTGTAATGTGGGTTCTCCCGGATATGGCAATACCCTACATGTGGCTGTTATCAGCTGCCTGGACACACAGCAGGGCTCAGAGGGGAAAGACGAGGGGGGATAAGCTGCGCGGAGTGCATCAGGGTAAGTAAAATTGGGGTAAATTATAAACCAAGGGATGTATGATAAATTTTAAAACACTTTCATACAGAGCTCTGGTTATTCGGGACACGTGTCACATTGATATATTGTGTCATCCATTATCGCCCTCTTATAGAAGACTTTGCACCTCTTTTGACTTTTTCCCTTCTTGCCAGTTTGGGGAACTTCTCCTGGAAAGTGTTGCCCTGGTACGATGTGTGTGGGCTCGCTTCCAGAAGTACTGGGTGCCCCCCCCTTCTTGGTCCCTAAAGATTAGGTTCTTGATAATCACCTCTTGAAATTCCAGGAAAGTTCCCGTCTGGCCTGCACATCGACGTAGCACGTACGCATTGTACAAAGCCATCTGTATGATGTGCCCGGCCAGCTTCTTATACCACACCGCATGGCGCTGTAGGGCTTCAGGGCTTGATCTTACAAGTCCATCCCTCCCATTTACCTATTGTAGTCCAGGATGCAGTCTGGTTTGGGGGTGGCCTTTCCTTCATATATCCTAAACCTGTAGGTATACCCTGATGCACTCTCACAGCTTATACATCTTCACGCCATACCTTGCCCTCTTACCCGGCAGGTACTCGCGGAATTGAACCCTCCCTTTAAAATGTACCAGGGACTCCTCAATAGAAATACACTTCTCGGGGGTGTATGCTTGGGAAAACCGGGCACTGGAACGGTCTAATAGGGGTCTCCGTTTATACAAACGGTCAAAACTGGGGTCACCTCGGGGTGGGCACGGCTCATTATCAGTATAATGTAAGAAGCGAAGTATTGCCTCATTTATTTATTTTTTTAGGTTCCAGTTCAGTTCTGAAGTTGCTTTGAGGGGCCCATATATTAGAAACCCCTATCAAACACCCCATTTTAGAAACTAGACCCCTCAAAGTATTCACAACAGCATTTAGAAAGTTTATGAACTCTTTAGGTGTTTCACAAAAATTTAGAGCAAAGTAGAGGTGAAATTTAAATATTTTTTTTTGTCAGCAAATCCTCTTTATACCATTTTTTTTTATAACACAAAAGGATTTATCAGTGAAACGCAACTCAATACGTATTGCCCAGATTCTGCAGTTTAGAGAAATATCCCACATGTGGCCCTCGGGCGGTAATGGACTGAAGCACCGGCCTCAGAAGCAAAGGAGTGCCTAGTGGATTTTGAGGCCTCTTTTTTATTAGGCACCATGTCCGGTTTGAAGAGGTCTTGTGGTGCCAAAACATTGGGAACCCCCCAAAAGTGACCCCAATTTGGAAACTAGACCCCTTGAGGAATCGATTGTAGTTTTCTTGGGGTGCATGCGGCTTTTTGATCAGTTTTTATTCTATTTTTAGGTGGCGTGGTGACTAAAAAACAGCAATTCTACTATTGGTTTTTTTTTTCGTTTTTTTTTACAGCGTTCACTGTGCGCTATAAATGACATATTCACTTTATTCTGTGGGGCGATACGATTACGGCGATACCAGATATTTATATATTTTTTTAATGTCTTAGGGCGTTTGCACAATAAAATACGTTTTGTAAACAATCATTCACTTTTTGTGTTACCTTATTCTAAGAGCCATAACGTTTTTATTTTTCAATCAATAAAGCCGTGCGAGGACTTATTTTTTGCGTAACGAACTGTAGTTTCGATCAGTACCATTTTTAGGTACATGCGACTTTTTGATCTCTTTTTATTCCATTTTTTGGGAGGTGAAGTGACCAAAGAATTGTGATTGTGGTTCGGTTTATTATTATTTTATTTTACGGCGTTCACCGTGCGGGATAAATAATGAAATAGTTTTGTAGTTCAGGCCGTTACGGACGCGGCGATACCAATTATGTATAGTTTATTTGTTTGTTTATATATTTTTATTAATAATAAAGGACTGATAAGGGAAAAAGGGGGATTTTTACTTTTATTACTTTTAAATCTTTTATTTTCTTATTTTTACACATCTTTTTTTAACTTTTTTTTTACTTTATTACTTTGTCCCATTAGGGGACATGAGGGCAGGAGGCCCTGATCGCTATTCTAATACACTGCACTACATGCGTAGTGCAGTGTATTAGAACTGTCAGCTACTCACTGACAGCAAGCATAGTGGGTCCTGACGTTGTCAGGGCCCACTAGGTTCCGTCTATGGCATAGCCGGACGCCATTGTTTGGTGTCCGGTTGCCATAGTCACCATCGCCGGCGCTATCGCGTAGCAGGCCGGCGATGGCAGCTTAACCCCTAAAAAGCTGCGATCTCTATAGAACGCGGCTTTTAAGGGGTTAATCAGCGGGGACACAGCGATCGGTCCCCGCTGTAGGAGCTGTGACAGCTGCTGAACAAGACAGCAGCTGTCACAGCTCCTGTATGTGTCATGAGGACTGCCGAAACGGCCGTTACTCCCGAGAAGTACTATTACGTCATGTAGCGCGAACGATACAGCTGCCATGACGTAATAGTACGTCAAGGAGCGGGAAGGGGTTAAAGGCTATGTCAACCTTTGATGGCCATTTTTTTTTTTTATAAACTTTTTAATTCGTTTTTATAAAAATTTGTTTTACTTTTTAGATACTGCTGCTCTGTATTCTCTATACAGAGCAACTGTATGTAGCGCTAAATCCTACTCCCATCATAACTTAAATGTGATAGATTACAGGTGGATCATGCGTGTCAGAGAAAACTCATTACACGGTTTTGCTAGCAATAGGTATGATGATAAGTATTGGTTTTGCCTTCTTAACGCCTTGTTTTGGGAATTGGTTTCTTGTTGTTCCTGGTGTAACCCTGCACTCATTTGTTCTTATTCTCTGAGCTTCTGATTTCCTTTGTCTTTTAGCGATTATGTCGTCTTCTGACAAATTTGTTCTTTTTGGCGGCATTTTCTTAGTGCAATTACACACTTTAAGGCAATTATACTCCTTAAAACAATTATGCCTTTTAAGGTTGTTTCGCTCTTTAGAGCAGTTACGCCACTTAAGGTGGTTATGCCTCTTTGGGCATTTTTTTTGCCTCTTCAGGCTTTTATTAGCCTCTTTAGGCGTATATTTGCCTCTTTGGGTGTTTATTAGACTCTTCGGGCTTTCTACTCTTATCCACCACTCGACCACTCCCATTTGAAAATCTTACGCTCGAACTTGATTGTCCACCACTCCCACTTGAAAATCCTATGCTTCAACTCGATTGTCCACCACATCCAGTAACAGTTACCTGTTGTTGTTGCTTCTATTGTTGAAATTAAATAATAATAAGGAATTGGAAAGATGGAGAGAGATTAGGTTTGGCGCGTATCATAGAGTCTGGTTGTATTTGGTAAAAGAGAGAAAAGCAGCTGAGTAAAAAAAACAACTCAACTGTGCCTCGGACACCACATCCTCGCCCAATATATATATATATATATATATATATATATACACCTATATAGGTATATATATATACCTGCCCACTTATTCAGGTCTTCCTGGTTGCATCATTTTAGAGAACCCTCAACATATCAAATCTATGGCATGGACAACACACACTACTCATAGTCTCGCCTATACTGCTGTATAACAGAACATTGGGCTAAATTTACCACAATGTGCATTCCTCTTATCTCAGCATAATAAGAGGCAGCCAATGTGAGGGCAGATAAACCATTAAAGGGAATGTATCACCTATTTCTTTCCTAATTAAAGCCATATAGTGAAACATATAATTTTTTCTAATCTGTTT
Source organism: Rhinoderma darwinii (assembly GCF_050947455.1). Classification (NCBI taxonomy): domain Eukaryota; kingdom Metazoa; phylum Chordata; class Amphibia; order Anura; family Rhinodermatidae; genus Rhinoderma; species Rhinoderma darwinii. The sequence goes on from NC_134692.1 coordinate 29,712,376, forward strand.
TTATTTTTTGACTGTAGATTTTTTCAATTCTATTTTCTGTACATGATTATGGGGGCAGCCATCTTGTCTGAGCTGCTGTTAACAGCATTCAGAGATATGCTTTACAGCAGCCACCAGAACCATGGGAAACAACAACCTGGAGCTGACCCATTGATTTCTATGGGAGAATGTTTTAGGCATGCCTGTGCAGAGGTCATTGTGCAGGAAGGGATAGAAAGGTAACTGTGTCTATTAGTTTATTGTCAATGGTAGATCCTGTGTTATCTATACCAGTCCTTCTCAATGAATTAGAATATCATCAAAAAGTTAATTTATTTCAGTAATTCAATTCAAAAAGTGAAACTCATATTATATAGATTCATTACACACAGGGTGATCTATTTCCAGCATTTTTTTCTTTTAATGTTGATGATTATTGTAACAGTTAATGAAAACCCAAAATTTAGTTTTTCAGAAAATTTGAATATTAAATAAGCCCAATTTCAAAAATGATTTTTAATACCGAAATGTTGGCCTACTGAAAAGAATGAACAATATCTTCCCTCAATACTTGGTCGGGGCACCTTTTGCATAAATTACTGCATCAATGCGGCGTGGCGTGGAGGTGATCAGCCTGTGGCACTGCTGAGGTGTTATGGAAGCCCAGGTTGCTTTGATATCGGCCTTCAACTCGTCTGCATTGTTGGGTCTGGTGTCTCTCATCTTCCTCTTGACAATACCCCATAGATTCTCTATGGGGTTTAGGTCAGTCGAGTTTGCTGGCCAATCAAGCGCAGTGATACTGTGGTTATTAAACCAGGTATTGGTACTTTTGGCAGTGTGGGCAGGTGGAAGATGAAATTAGCATCTCCATAAAGCTTGTCAGCAGAGGGAAGCATGAAGTGCTCTGGACTTGATATAACACAGTGGACCAGCACCAGCAGATGACATGGCCCCCAAATAATCACTGACTGTGGAAACTTCACACTGGACCGCAAGCAACTTGGATTGATGTCTCTCCACGCTTCCTCTAGACTCTGGGACCAAGATTTCCAAATGAAATGCAAAATTTACTTTCATCTGAAAACAGGACTCTGGACACTGAGCAGCGGACCAGTCCTTGTAAAGGCTTAGGAAACCATTGCAGGTGTTTTGTGTTGATTCGCTGATTAGAGTGTCACACCATGAGTCTACAATCTTCAACTTTTACCCAATATTCTCATTTACTGAGAGACTCAATTTTGGGTTTTCATTAACTTTTAGCCATAATCATCAACATTAAAAGAAAAAAAATGCTGGAAATAGATCCCTCTGTGTGTAATGAATCTATATAATATATGAGTTTCACTTTTTGAATTGAATTACTGAAATAAATTAACTTTTTGATGATATTCTAATTCATTGAGTAGGACTAGTATAAATGTGTTACCTGTCAGTGTAATCCTTCCTGTGATGATAATTAGATGACTGCTGAGAAGTGATCTCTACAGAATAGGAAGGGTCAGTCTATTGTGAGGCACAGTGACCAGTGTGAAAACTGCAAGATTTGAGGATTTTTTTTTTAAATCTAAATAATGACATAGAAAAAAATTATAAAAAAATCATCAAAAATTAGTAAAAAATATGAACATAAAAACTTGATTTAGGCAATAGGTCATTTTCTGATAACACATACCCTTTAATAGAAATCTAAGAAGTTTATATATAAATGTATGTTTATGCAGTCTTTGAGAAGTTGTCACTTGTTTTATTAGACAGCATTTCATCAGAATTCTTCTGCTCTTGCAGCATAGTCACATATCCACCAAGCGAATGTTGTTTCACATAAGAAGAATATTCTTGACTTTATTGCTCCATTATCATACATCTCTGTAAATCGCTGCAGGAGATAATGATTTTGGAATATGTGAATAGTCTTATAATAAAGCTCATCAGACTATGTATAGAAGCCACATAATGAAAAATGATAATTGTGCGTTAAGGAGATGCGTTTATGATAATACTGAAGATCTGACGGACTGTATAATAAAGTACTCACACATGTCTGTAATGGTGAATAAAGATTCAGATTATAAAAAGATTATATTCAAAGTCAAAGCTGGGTCAATTATTCTCTGCAGTTAATGATCCGATATATTGTAAGAATACATTTGTTGCATGTATTTTTTCCTCCCAGTATAGCGGGTATATGTACTGTATGGAAAGTCACTTACTGTAACCGCCAGTGTAGGACTGAACTTCCTTGGACCCATAAGAGGAAATTATTCTTAAAGTGCATTACCACATCTAAAAAAAAAGATGTGAACGTCCACAATTTCATCGTTATTATCATCACACACAGGGCAGTATTATCAATAAGGTCTAATAGATTATTTGTGAATCATCTAATAAAAAATAGACCCTAGTGGCAAATGAGTGGCTCCAAAGTCACCTCTATATGGGGTTGTCTTTTACTAGATCTTTGGGATCCTTTATTCTGTCGGAGCCTGGACCCACCAGACAATCTGGTACTCTGATTCACCAGTCCAACCCTGGTAACCACATACTGTATCTAGGAGCACCCTATAATAATAATAATCACAGTGCCCTATAACAAAAATCAGAAATGGCCCCCTAGAAAGAAAAACATTTTCCTTGCACACTGCTTAATTGCACTGCTGAAATAATACAGTGACAAAATAATGTAGAGTACAAAACGCAGTGGTTTTATGCTGTAGTATTTGTAATCTACAGCATTCTCCAAAATCCAAGTTTTTCTGCTATGTGCGGGGGGATATAATAAAATACCGTTCACTTAAAGCGACCCTCCGGTTCCAGGAATATTTTGTGATGAGGTTTATAGAGTTATATTACCCGGTGCCCTCCAGTTTTGCCCCTCTGCCATGGATCTGCCACTTTTTGGTCCCCTCTGTGTTGTCCCAAAATGGTCACAGCCACTCCCTTTGTTCTCAGGATTGGCCAGAACAGCTCACGTGAGCAGCTCTGGCCAATCTGAGAAGAGTAGCTTCTCAGACTCCTAGTCTAAGAATTGCTGCAGCCATGTTGGGGTTACACAGAGGGGACCCCAAAGCGACGAATCCACAGCAGAGGAGCACAACTGGAGGGCATCAGGTAATATATCTCCATATACCCCGTCATATTTAAAATGTTGTTTTGGGACCAGAGGGTCGCTTTAAATAGAAAGTACTTTAGCATGCCTCATAACCTTTCCGCTTTTTGTGAGAGTGCCCGGCAAAATTTGTCTTAAAGCGATGTGGATTATGTAAACATACCCCAAAAATGCATTTATGTGAAAAATTGTGAGTGGATGAAGTGTTGGAGTAAAATGTTCCACGGGTGTGTAGGTATAATTTAGAGTAAATATGCCCAAACCCTCCATCACACACAAAGCTTATACAAAACCCACGCAAACACCACCTTCATCCCAAAAAAGAGCCTATAATTCCCCTTCCACATAACTATACAACCCCCCACATACAACATCCACTTTCCCAGAGTACACAAAGGCTCTGTTCACATACTGTTTGAGACTTCAATCGGAGGTATACATTGCGAGGATTTCCCGACTAATACTATACCTTAAACAGAAAGTTGTGATGTATGCCAATGTATAGGCATCCAATGGAATACATCTCTTATATGCTCCCATAAAAAAATCGTACAGTACACCGCACGTATACATTTTTTACTCTATCCCTCTTTATAAAACAGTGTCGTCTGCTATGTTGTTCCATTCAGCAAAAAAAACAAAACGGTGTATGCTAAAAGGACATCTTTTTTGGCATAAGCCGGGTGAATGAGGCCCTATGGATATGTTCAGCGTATGTGCTGGGAAATTTACTGGTGCGTACGTTAGTATTAGGACTAATGAAATGTGTAAAAAAAAGTGAAATAAAGTTTTTAGTAGTGAAAAAAACGTAAAAGTTTTTTCAAAAAACCCTATTTCCCATGTTGCATCTAAAGTCATGTAAAAAATAAAAAAGTTAACAAAATTGGTATCGCTCTAATAAAAAGTGATCAAAAAATTATATGTACCAAAAAATAATACTAATAAAAACTAAAGCCTGTCCCGCAAAAAATGAGCCATCACACCGCTCAATCGATGAAAAAATAAAAACTTTATGGCTCTCAGAATGTGGCGACACAAATCTAATTTTGTTTTTACCAAAAAGTTTGTTTTCTTTAAAAGTAGTAAAATATAAAAAAAACTATATAAATTTGGTATCACCGTAATCGTATTGAGCCACAGAATAAATTTAAGTTGTCGTTTTTACCGCACGGTGAAAGTCATAAAAACAAACCCCAAAAAACAATTGAAGAATCTCAGTTTTTTCCAATTTCAGCCTGCAAATTATTTTTTTTCAGTTTCCCAGTACATTATATGGTACTTTAAATGCTCCCAATAGAAACTACAACTCCTTCCGCAAAACAATAAGCTCTCACACCACCCTATTGATGAAAAAAATAAAAGAGTTACGGCTCTTGGAAGGCAGCAAGGAAAATATGAAAATGTCTACAAACACAGCATTTTGGTCTGATTTTGGGGTCGTTGACATTTTAATCGAAACGTTGCATGCTCTGGATCTGACAGTTTTTTCTATAGGCTTTCAGATAGAACTTCAAGAATGCCAGGAAAATGTCTGAACCAAATGATATTAATTAAAAATGCTACAAAAAACACTGTGTGAAGGAGGCGTTTAAATGGCATAAAGGTCATCTGTTTGGCTTGAGTACATTTTCAGTGTAGTACATGTACCTGCAGTAATGACAACGTGCTGGTTCCTAGCTTCATTCATATAAAATAAATGATGTTTTAATTGAAAAACTTCATTCTCTTGTTCCCAAAATGGGCAACATATGCTTTAAACAAAATATATAAAAAAAATCTCAAAAATGTGTGCAGATATTTTATGGAAGGGCACAGTTATCACTTTGAGAAATTTGACTTAATTAATATTTTAATTAAAACTTGTTTGCATATCTACGGTGAGTGGCACGCACACGTACGCACGCACACATACTTTGGAACAGTCCCAACAAGCTGATCACAAAATGACTCTCTCAGCGATCAGTTGGTCTATGTGTGAAAACCCGGCAGTAAGTGTACAATTTCCCTGCAGCACCACCACTGGTGAGGTTAAGCATTACACAGTGGCCATTCAGATCAGTGAGTTTTCTGTGTGATGCAGGACAGGATAGGTTCTCTAGAGCAAGATATATATTTTGTAGCCCTTCTCCACTCTGACCAAAAGATGAGAATTCTGAACAGAGGAACCCACTCTGTTACCTCAGAATTTCCTAATAGGGTGTATGAAAATTGGATTTCTAAGTTCTTCTAAATGGGGCATTGTGGTTTCAGCAAATAACAGTTATTAATTGTATAATAGGCAGTTATACACTTTCTGTGCCAATTCCTCATGGTTTTCTAGATTTCTGTTTGTCATTGAATGGGAACTTTCATTGTTTGCATCTGGTGGATACAAACCTCTCCTGGTTGCGTAATGGACGCACAGGTGTTCGGCTTGTTACAAGGCACAGCTAATAACTGTGCTGTTAGGCTGGGTTCACACAACCTATTTTCAGGCGTAAACGAGGTGTATTATGCCTCGATTTACGCAACTACATCTGTAAATTTTCTCCTGAAAACAGCTCCGTAATTTCAGACGTAAATGCAGTTTACGTGTGCACATACCCTAACTGTAAGGAACAATGCACCTGTATGTCCATCACATGGTCGGGACAGGTTTATCCTTCAGATGTAAACAATAAGGACACGTTCAGACGTGGCAGAATTTTTCGGCTGCAAATGTTGGTGCAGATTTGGGGCAATTACGCAATGAATCTGCACCAACATTTGCATATTTGACAGGTAATTCAGACGTTGCAGATATCACAGCGGACTTGCCACAGATTTCAGTTTTTGCATTGCAAAGGCTGAAATCCGCAGTGAAATTCCACTTCTCCGCAATGGAAAGAGCATACTGCGGAGGGAAAAATCTGCAGCCTAATTTCCGCACAGTTATTTTCTGCAACGTCTGAACTGGTTTGAACAATTGTTCAGGCTGGATGAGGTATTTTTTACATCATGCCTTGGAGAACAGGGCCAACATGGGGCGTTGTATGTATGACGCTGGCTGTATATGACAGTGACAACCAGGCTTCTTCTCCATAACAATAACAGCAAAAGTTTCCACTTACCAAAGCCGTGCTTCTTCTGTACCAGTTATCATACATGTTCTCGATGTCTGCCCGCTCCTTCTGTGTAATAGTGGCTTTACTCTATAATACTGACCTCTGTCCTGTGCAGCAACTCAATTATAGTCATGTGACTTTATAGATTGGTATAGTAACATATTTAAATAACTACCCAAGAGAAGATGTATTAAAGAGATTTTCTTACCTGAATCAGGATTTACTTACCTGCACCCCCACATTTAGGCTATGTAGCGAAGTAAGCTACATGCTAGGCCCAGATGCAAAACCCAGATATACTAAACGAGTACAAGAGATCAGTACTAGTTCTTTGGCACATGTGGGACAAGAATTTTCTTTAGAGGTCTGCAGGCTGTTGTTCTATCGGGACATACCATCTCCACATCTACGTGCATTGCCAGCTGATTGTGACGGGGTCTAATGCGGTTACTGTTCTGATACCAGACTTCAAAACCAGCCAAGAACATGATCTCCGCTGTCATATACTCCATTACAGCGGCCAGGTTTTCCGCAGCAAATCCGCCCCGTCTGAACGTGCCCTTACAGTCTCTCTGGCAGTAGGATCAACTTGAGAGTCCTAGTAGAGAGATCTATGGTGGATTCATATAGATTACTGGTGAACATTGAAAGAAACAAGGGAAGGCCAAGACATATATCCTGTAGCAAAAGGAGAAAGAATGTAATAGTCAAGTCGGATAACAGGAGCCATGGACTATGTCAGGTGTTGCAGGTTAGCCCCATTCACTTGAATGCAACTGAGCTGCAATACCAAGTGTAGCCCAAAGAACAGATGTGGCACTGTTTCTATGAAAGAAATAAAAAAAATTAAAAAAAAACACGGACCTTTGTAAGACCTTTACACTAAAATGACATAATTACTCACGATCAAATATCTTCATGGACTTTGAATCACAGCCAATATGTATACTTGAATACATTGTAGTTAAGATGAACGTGTAGAACATGATTATTTAATTATTATCTTCCAGATATTCTTTGAATGTGTGGGCTACAATGCCGAATGCTTCTTAATGAATGGCAGTAATGGCCACAATAAATGTCTTATTTTTATTAGTGCTCTTAGCTGGACTAGAAAGCTTCTTTTTGTAAAATTGGCTCCTATCTCATTTAAAACAGTATCATAATATATTGAAATTAAGTAATGTTTTCCTTTCATATAGTAGCTCAACCAGAGAACGTTTTCGCCTGATTAAGCTGGGCTTTCAGCATGGATATTTAGTCATTTAAAACAAAGCTTGAAATGCTTTTCACAAATGACTACTTTTAAACTAATGCATCCCAGAGGCAGAGAGAACGATGTATTCACCATCAACTCAGACTCAGCAATTCCAATTACTCTCCCATTTCATAACAACTTAATACTTCTAACAAAACTGAGTAGTAATATACAAGAGTTCACCTACAAGGAACACACAATACAATTACACAAGGTGGAAATTACCAGTGGGAATTAGTTACTCGGAACAAGTTAATGTACAAAAGTTTGTAACTTTGTGGATGTTGGTTTGAAAGCTTTTTCATGAATTATACAGTACAGAACACATAACATTTGTTTTCACATCTATGAAATTATAGGATTCATAAAGACCAAGTTCACACTGAGCATTTGTGATGTTTTTTTCTGGAGTGGTATACTGAAACATAGCAGCCAGATGTCCAATGTTAGCAAAAAATATAAAAAATTAAAGGGGTATTCTTACACTATACATAAATGGCATATAAATAGGAAAGTAGAGGGGCGATCGAAATTGCCATAAAATGCATAATATTAGGAGAGGGCAAAAGTGCACATTGCACCAGATTTATCAAGCTGGCATCTGCAGAAAGATAAAGTTAGTGCAACTCACTGGACTTGTTAGATAATTTCCTCCTGCTTACACCACCTTTTGGCTGGCGTGCTTTACACTAAATGACACCAATATTTTGCACACAAAAAATGGTGTTGATAAAATTTGGCACATGCTACGACTCCTCTTAGCCGTGACCATTTTTATAGACACTTCTAAACTGTTGATAAAAGGTGCAAAAAAGTTTCTAAAACACACAATCAATTTGCCATGTACTCCACTTTTTGGCACAATTTTGGCAGATTCCTGGCACATTTTGATTAGTGTTGATTCTTCCCCAGTGTTTCTCAACTGTAGTCCTCATAACCTCCAGCAGGTCATGATTTCAGAATGTTCTTGAAGGGGTTTTCCAGGATTATAAGAACATTGTAGCTTTTTTCCAAAATGGTGCCACACCTTTCCACAGGTTGTGTGTAGTATTGCAGCTAAGCCCCAATCATATCAATGGACCTGAGCTGCAATACCAAAGACAACCCATAGACAGGTGTGGAGCGGTTTCCATTTCTCCTTAGAAACCAATTGTTAAGAAGAGTTGAAGCGGGGGGACCATCTGTGCATGAATAAGTTATTTAAACTGCTTAGTAAGCGTGGCAGATTCTCCACTACTTCACCCCTTCTACAGTCCATGTAGCCATAGTCCCTATTATTTCCTTTAGGAGACCAAATCGGTACAGAGAGTATGTTACAGAGAAAGAACACATGGTGCTTGTTTCAGTAAATGTAATTTTACAACAAATGGGACTACCCTTTTAGTGACATTATGAAACAAGAAATTCTTTATTTTCATCTTCTATTAATCATATACTGTTGCATTACTGTAGACTAAGGTCTCATGAACAGCAGAGACGTGTGTTTGGAGGCTGTGCGGTGGCAAAGTCAGTACGGCACCGTATTATGGAGATATTAATAATCAATGATTCTAGGGGAAAACACCATCATAATATGTTATCCAATGAAGCATGCCAACATTATTTTTCGGTCAGAAAAACTGAGGTATTTGGTGCTACAATAAGATGGAAAAAAAAAGCTATTTGAATCAGCTTACTGCGCCAAAGGATCCATGTGTCCACATATGTATGTGACGGTACTCTGCAAATAAGTTGCTTCAATCCGCAGTCACAGTATATAGAAATAATGTAGGGAATCCAGTACTCTCCCAACTTTAAAAATACCAGCATTTATTTAGATCCACATAAAAAAATAGGAAATAAAAGTTTAGTTAATCGAAATATTAATGTGCAAATATGAGACATATGAGTTTCCTGTTTGTATACATCTCTTGTACGCATATATACTCTGTATCAAAATTTAATATTTACCTTCCTATATATATATTTATATATTCATAATTATGGATTAGATGTTGGAGTGGTATATAGGGAGATGTGTCATGGGAATCTATGACTGGCAAGAGAACCCGGTTCGAAACGCATAAGCAAGATTCCCTGGGGTGTCTTCATTACAATTTTTATGTGGATCTAAATACATTTCAGCATTTTTAAAGGGAACCTGTCATCAGCATTTTACCTATTAAACCAGCAATACCTGGTGGAAAGGGGGGAAATCACTTTTATGTAACCTATAATTATCTTCTAAGTAGGCTCTGTACCTTTAGTATTCAGTTTCCTGCACAATATGCTAATGAGCATAAAAGCGTTGTATCTTTATTCCTCAAGCCTTTCCGAGTTAAAGCCACCTCCTTACTCTTGATTGACAGGTCCTCACCTCCACCCAGCACACACGAAATCCTGCGCTTGCGCATCAATGTCCTGTTCTGCTGCATGTGCACAATGGGACACCACAGCGGCGCATGCGCAGTAACTAGATTTGAGGCCAGGACGAAGCAGGGAGGGGTGTCAGACCATACATGACGTGCGCATGCGCGCTATCTCAGACAAGATTTCGGCATTCTGGTCGGGCCAGTTTTTGGAGGAGGACGGGCATAAGAAGAGGAATGAACGAGAACCGGATTATTATGATAAAAGGAGGAGGAGTTTAGGAGAGGGGATAATGGCAATGAACTTTTGACAGCAGCGGCAGCGAGGGGTGAGTGGAGTTTAATAGGTGAAATGCTGGTGACAGGTTCCCTTTAAATTTGGACGAGTGCCAGATCCCTACATTTTTCCTATACACCGAGGTACAGCAGGGACCCAATGGAGTTTATGGGTACCAAATTACGGCTGCATACAACTTGGGCAAATATACAAAAGAAAAATTGCACCTTAAAAAAATAACTTACTATTTTCAATACTATCATTTTTCAGGAAACCAGAAGAAGCAATGAAATCACGTTCATGAGCAGCAGCCAAGCAGCTGAGCAACATGAAACTCAATTTTCAGCTTGTAATACAGAACAGGTATTACACAAATTTTCATTAGCATGCTGAGTATTTATATTCCTTAGAAACCTGCACACACAAATAAAATTATTACTGTTATTTCACAAAAATAATTTGATCCCCAACACACGTTTCTTGTGCTACACGGCGGTGTGTCCATTCATGTATATATTTATGTTTTCAGGCGGGTGATAAAGCTAAATTTTAAATGCCATAATTTACTTTACCCAGGTATCGGTTCATGAGCAAAGCACCCAAGAGACAAGCACAGCGTCTAATTATAATCAAGAAGCTGATGGAGTAGGTAAGAATACTGCTTTAAATGTGTTTAGCGCAGCTACAAAATGGAATGCATTGAAGTAGCAAATTAAAGTCTTGTGAATGTAACATGTAAGTTTACTGATGAAGAACAATTTCAGGAAGTCATAGTAACAGAAAGTAATGTATAAAATATAAACACCATAGAAATAATGTCCATCGTTTCAGGGGATACAAAGGTTAGAGGTATTGTCCACTGCATGGTTACAATATGACCAGAATTAAAGGGGCCATGCACATTTTAGAATGAGTCATTATAATGCACACTTTTTTTCTCTTAATCTTTGTCTTTTATTACCTGAGGAATTTATTTGTTTAGTTGCCCTGGAAACATTACACATTATTCATTAAAAATATTTAAATCCAATTCAGAGAGTCCCACAGAGTTCAGTTATTTCCCAGGGCAATAAAACAAGAGATCACAGACAAATACTACAATATACTATTTATTTTGAATGGTTATTTCCATCACAAAAAATAATAGGCATATCACTAGGATATGCAATCACTTTCTGAACAGCAGGTTTGCGCTAGACTGCCTTGCATAGCCGGTGGCCAGAAGGGCGGTTTTGCAGGAAAACCTTTGAAAGGGGCTGCAACGCTAAACCAATGCAGGGACCCCTTCATTCTTTGTATTGGTGGGGGACCTGCCCCTTCATTCTCAGGATCGGTGGGGAACTCCCCCTTCATTCTCAGGATTGGTGGGGGACCTGCCCTTTCTTTGTCAGGATCAGTGGGGGACCTGTCCCTTCATTCTGAACATTGGTGGGGGAACTGCCAGACAGACCCCTTTGCAGTGTTTTAGAATGATTAAACATCACTTAATTTTTTTTTAGCATTTTAAGATTTCTTTAAAGAGGACCTGTCAGTTGTCCCAATATTTATTTTTCAAGTGAATACATGTATTTCCTATAAAATAACAATTCTGGAGAATATTTTCTTAGAACTCTGCCTTGTGTTATTCCTCTGTTATTCCTCCTGGAAAAGTATGAGTAAATTTAAAAATGAGTGTTACCATTCCCTTGTTAATGGCACTGTCCAATCAGTGCTGACATGATCAGACTATTTAGGGATACAACCTATTGACAAGGTAAATAGTAACGCATGGATACTGATAGAAGATCTCTTCTGGGTTAAATTGCTCTGTAATGGTAGCTTATATTATATGTTGTATATATGGGCAGATACTATACACACTATGGGATATTATATTTACCAGTAATATTTTATAACAATAATAATATGTATCGAATACAGCACTAATAGGTAGGTGCTAATTCTTTTGACAGTAGAGGGTCATCAATATTGAAATGATCTTTGTTTAGATTTGTTTCATCTCCATCTGATTCATATTCTTGAGTCTTGTACATAAAGTTGTTCAGAATGAAAAAAGCCTTGTGAAGAGCACTAAGACCTCATCTATCTCCTGTTATAGACATAAGTCTAGAGAGAAATGCTTATCTCACTGCAAACTTCATCCAGAATTTCTGCCAAGCACTAACCACCAGGGAATATTATTATGAAAGCAATAGTGCAGAACAATAAATGTCATTAGACATCTGGGACACATAGTACAAATTCAACTAATTGCTACCAGGACATTTAATAAATAAATGTCAAAGTATTACATTTTAGAAACATTGATATGGCATAGGAAAGGAATGAAAATAAAGGGATGCATGTACTCTCTTTTGATCCAAGGATCACATTGTCAGACTCCATCGCTCCACGATAAAACTTAAAGAGGCATCGACAGTATTTGTCATAAATATCTGACAGTTGGGGGTTCTACTATTTGGACTCCCAACTATTGGGAAAACACAGTGATAGCTATTCCTCTTCTCCCTGACGGGGAAGAGCAACCAACAGAGGACGCTCACCTATATCTTCCAAGACGTGCACTAATATCTATGATCAGCGCAAGGAAGAGAGAATGAAGTTTATCGTCTAATGACGGCCTTCTGTTCTCAGCGTCGAAATGATGTGGTTGTCTTCTGAAAGCCGTTTCTTTTTTTATTTAAAATAGTAGGGAGCCGCAACAGAGCAGCATGGCATAATGGCAGAAGCACAGTGCACCCCTAATGTATATAATGTGCAGAATTTGTGTTTTGGGTGGTTTGTAAAGTGGGTTTTATATACAGCATAGTTGCTCAGTGGTTAACACTATTTCCTTGGGGTCCTGAGTTTAATCTGACCAGGTCAACACCTACATGAAATCTGTATGTCCCATGCTTGTGTCAGTTTCCACACAGTATTCTAGCTTCCTCCCTCGCTCCAAAAAATGCACTGACATTAATTGTCTTCCTATGAAATAAGCTCTAACATAATGTTTATGTGAATAAGATTCCTTATCTTGGGTGGTTAAGTCTGGACAACTGAGCCAAAAAGTATAGACAGTGTACAAAAAACTGTACTGTCCCAAATAATATTGCATACAGTGCTCAAATAATACTGCCACATACTGCTCACATAATCCCTTCATACACTGCCCAACAAAATGCTCATATAGTATAAGCCATTCAGTTCCCACATAATCTAAGTTATATACAGTAGTGCTCAAGTCATACAGTATGCAAATAACAGTGCCAACATATTAAGCTAAATAGTGCCCAAAACAATGCTGTCCTTACATAATCAAACAAGTCACATAACAAATACAGCTGTATACAAAAAACTTTTACAGTAGGCAGCCCAATAAGCCTATGGGATGTGTGTTTGGTTTGATTCTGTTTTTTTGCATTCACTAATTGGCTTGCAATTTATATACTGTACATACTGTATTATATATATATATATATATATATATATATATATATATATATATATATATATATATATATATTTATACTGTATATTGCTTTCAAAAACACACATCAGATCGAAGCATTGCATGGAATCCTCTATAGGTGCCACAAAAAATATTTAAGAAACCCGACTTTTGGTTGACTCACCTGATCCGCACGACTACAGGCTATAACCTGACTAAATGCCCCTGGGAGGCCCTCCTCAAAAAGTACATTGAAGGGATTCCCCATGTTAAGCAAAAACTAATCCAATTCCTATTACTAGTTGCAAAACAGGTGCTTGCCAGCTCCTGCAAAAAGTCCACCACCTGCTTCCCTGGGGTTAGATGGGAATAAATAAGAAGCTTACTGCAAATTCACAGGGGGACCCTACAGTCCTTCTTGAGCATAAGGGATCCAAGGATAGCTTACATGCTCCCCCATTAAGGGGTCTAAGCTCTCTGACTACTTGTTACAATGTTTTTTTAATCTAGTGGGCCTTTATCTATAAGTTCAACATTTACAGTTGATATTTTAGTTAGATTGGAATGACAAGTGTCTCTCGCCAGCTGTATGCACCGTGTTTATAAAAGTCGATATAGCTCATGGTTGTAACAAATGAGACACCATTTTACATTTGTCTGTACTGATCTTATCTATTTGAAAATCCGATAAAAAGAATGTCTAAAAAACAAAAAGAAACAAAAAAATTCCTGCTTTCATCATCTCAGACGGTACGGTTTTACCTTGCAGGCATCCAGTTTGTAGGGAGACTTTAGTGCAATGCTTTCTGGGAAAAAGAAATCAAAATAGCTTTCCCTCAGAAGGAAGAAAACTTTCTCTAGTACCATCTATAGGTAGTTATCCTGTAAGCCAATGTCCAACCCTTGGACTTGGGTTATCAGCTAAACCAGAGACACCCATCTGTAGACAGCCCTGTTTCGGACTACTTGCTTATCATAAGTACAGCGTAGGGTTCAGGTTGGCTGTGTGAGATACTATATGTGCAGACTCTTGGAAGATACTTATTCTCCTTGCGGAGATCCAGTAGACAGCAGTCATTGGGGCAATGCTCCATTGGACTATGCAATGATAAGTATTTACTTATTCTGGAGAAAAGCTATTTTACATCACTGTCTCAAAAATCATTAATATATTCACCAAATCATCTTTTCGTGTGATGATCCGCAACAGATAATGGAATGGTCCTCTGCTTGTAACAATGGAGCTAGTGAAAAGTAATGCAACTATATTATTTATATTTATGGCTTTGTGTTTTAATCAGGTTATATGGAAATCCCTAAAATTTCTGCACAAGTCCTTAAGGAACAATATGAAAAATCTCTCAAGGATAAAAGCACCAGTGTTGCTGGAACCGCAGTCTCACAAGGAAAACATACAAAGGTATTTTCTAAGTCTAATATTTCTGTAAATGTCTCTCACTGTTGATAAAATAAGAATGTGACCAAAACAATATTCAAAATGACATTAGAAATTGTTATTTGTATGTATGAATGAGATTTTTTTTTTTCTTTTTCATTTTCCCTGCTTCATCTGCCTTTCAATAAATTACTCTTCAAACTATATGTATTTTTATCTATGTACAGATGTGGCAGAGCTGAATTTGTTCCTTGACTGTTTAGGTGCATTGTTTGTGCATCATGATAACTCTAAGGTTAAAGTCTACTTTTGACTTTAGGGGTCCACAAGTTCATATCCTTGAGAAATGCAATATATGAAATATCCTATCAGACCACGTTCATGACTTATTTCCTGCAGAATTCCGTTACAGATTCTGTACCAAAAATCCACATACTGTAAAGGTACTGTACAATGGTATCGAATGGGGTTTTGCAATTCCACATTACCATGTGGCGGGAGAAATCACCGCAGATTTTAAAGGCTATGGACAACATTGACATGGAAAAAAATATTGTTACATATGTTAGTTGTTACCTTGAATTAAAAAAGATACACTAAGTTTTAGGCTGCAATCCTTAGTCCTTCATTCATTTTTAGACCATTTATGCTGTTTGCAACCTAGTTTTAGACTTTTCTCATGTAGATGTGTCCCTCCCAGTAATACATGCTGGATGTGAGGTCAGTTTGTCCAGGATGCTGCTGCCTGCACTAGCTCTCATGTATCAGCACAGCTTTATTTCTGTACTGCTTTCTCTTCCTACAGCCCATGTATAATTTCTTCTCTACTGTTTGGACATATACACTGATGCTGCCTGTGTTTGTGATCTGTCCCATCTGCAGATTCTGCCATGAATTCTCTCCTCTCTCTCTACACTATGTTGCTTGTGTGATATCTCCCACTGCAGTCTTAGGTTGCTTTCCTCACACCCTAAAGTTTGGGTTTTCACGCTGTGGTTTTGGGCAAATAGAGCAAAACATCTGTATTTTGCTGCATTTCACAATAATCACAGCAAAAAGAAAACAAACTTTGAAACCCCAGTCTTGTACAGTTAACTCTGCAGTTAACATACTAATCCCCCTCCCTGTTGGTATCTCTAACACTGAGAAAATGGAGGGGGAGAGCGGGGAGAGCTGCCAGCTGCCAGAGGCAGTGTGCTGTCAGATCTATGTCAAAAGCAGCAGGGCAGGAGTTGCACAAACTCTACAGCAATAAAATGGTAGAACATTTTTAACGTAGACAATTCAGAAAGTTGTTGAATTTTGCATTTAGGAAGCAAATAAACAATGAAAAAAAACAAACAACAAAAAAAAACAGATTAGATTTGTTACTACATTTTGTTTCTGGATTTTGCTGTGGATTTTCCAGCAAAATCTGCAGCAGAAAAGTTGAATATAGCCAGGGCTTCCCTTACAGGTGTACAATCCCGATAGTTATCAGCTGTCCTTTCTAAAAGGTGCAGCTCAGGTGGCCTGGATCTTAATATTAAGTGTATAGCAGTATTATTTAGATATTGTATGTAGATGTTATTAGGTTATGTATGGTGCTGTTATGGGGTCACTGTATGGTATTTGCTGCAGACCACCATTTTCAATACAGGCTGTAGATGGTATATTTGATCAGTGCTGATAAAGCAACTGCCTAATGATGGGCTTGTGTACCTCTTAAAAAATATATATTTTATACTAAGGATACTCTGGTGAATGTGACAAACTCAGCTCTCCTACATTTGTTGTATTTCATTTATTTCTATTTATACAGTACATTATATTAGTAAAATGTTACTGGTTAAAATATATGTGATCAATATTTTACTGTAAAAACTCTTTAGAGCAATAGTAGATCTGGGAAATTAAATCATTGTATTTCATTCTCTAAAGATATATAATGACCATCCGGAATTTGAATGGCCAGTGGTAAATACCAACATCTCTGGCTCGGCAAACAGTGTCTATGATGGTAAAAGTTCATCATTGAAAGCTGAACATACAACAAAGTCTGCTCACACTAAGTCTGTCCATTTTGGAAGTTTAGAAGAGTTTCCACTTCCTCCTCCTCCTCCTCCGGATATTTTAGAGACAGATGAAATAGCTGATTTTTCCCAGTCCCCGGAACCTCCAAATTCTACAGAAAGAAATGCATCAGGTGCTACCAAAGATGAATATTCAAAGCAAAGAAATTTATATGAGCTAAATCGTTTATATAAACATATCCATCCAGAAGTGAGAAAGAATTTAGAAAAAGAATATTTCAATGAGGTTTCTGATATTGTAACTAGTCAATATGAGCAAAAAGGTGAGGTGCAACATGCAAGATCTGTTTTTGAAAATCCTGTTGGTAGCCCACAAAAATGTCTTAGTCCCGAAAGAGAATATTTGGAATGGGATGAAATTTTGAAAGGAGAGGTGCAGTCTATGAGGTGGGTTTTTGAAAATCAACCTTTAGATACAATTAAAGACGAATCACCAGATCAAAATCATATTAAAAGCATTGGAGAGCAAGAAATTATTGCTGGAGGGGATGTAAAATATGCAACATGGATGTTTGAGACGCAGCCAATTCATGCCCTTGGTCTTGATTCCTCAAGCTCTTTGGAGAAAGCTGAAAAAGTACCCGAACTTGCCAGAGGAGATGTTCGAACAGCAACATGGTTATTTGAGACACAGCCATTAGATGCTCTGAATAAAATTCACAAGCAAAATGATTCTGACACCGTTTTCACTTCTGAAGACATTCATGGAGGAGATGTAAAAGCTGGTAGATACTTCTTTGAAACTCAGTACAATGACAGGTCACTTACTTCTGATGAAATGAATATGCTGAGACTAAAATCAGAACTTCAAGGGTTTAAAGGGGATGTGAAAAGAACTGTAAAACAATTTGAAACTGAGCCTAAATATGTCTTACAAGACAGTTCTGGGAAAGTACTTGAAATAACAACTGTCTGCATGGAAGACATTGAAAAGGGAGATGTTAAAACAGCAAGATGGATGTTTGAAACGCAACCTTTGGACATGATTAATCAAGATGAAGCTCAGGTCAAAGTTGTCAAAGGCATATCTATGGAAGAAAGTGTTAAAGGTGGGGTTGGAAAGGCCAAGTGGCTATTTGAAACACGTCCTTTGGACTTAATTAAAGAGGAAGATGATTCTGTTACTGAAAAGGAAGCTATCCTTGGTGCAGATGTATATCAAAAATGTTGGATCTTTGAAACCTTACCAATGGACATTTTAAAAGACAATGCTAATGAAAGGCCTCTACAGGGTGAGGAGATAATAGGGGGTAATGTAAGTAATACAAAATATCTATTCGAGAATGTACCAATGGATGAACTCAAAGAAAATGCAGAAGTAGGCAAACTTAAAAAAGTAGTTACTACAGAAGAGGAAAAAGGTGATGTTCGCCATCAAAGATGGGTTTTTGAAACACGTCCTCTTGAGCAAATTAGGGAGGAAAAGAAAGAATATATTCGGACTGTCCATCTTGATGAAATTCACAAAGGGGATGTTAGTACCTGCAGAAATGCGTTTGAGAGAGAAGATTGGCAAACAGATGATTTCTCTTACAAAATTCATATAGAAGATGTTGATAAGGGAGCAGTCCAACTTAACAAGAAACTTTTTGAAACAACACCTCTGTATGCTATTCAAGATCAGTTTGGACATTATCATGAAGTTAAAACAATTCGTCAAGAAGAAATAGTGAAAGGAGATGTAAGAACATATCAATGGATGTTTGAAACAATTCCAGTAGATCAGTTTGGAGAAAGTGTTGAAAACTACCAAGTTATCCGAGGAATCTCTTCGCAAGAAATACAATCTGGAGATGTTAAGAAGGGAAAGTGGCTTTTTGAGACACAGCCACTGGATTCTATTAAATACTTTAGCCATACTGAAGGTGAAGAGTTGGTACAAGACAAGAGAAATGATATTGTCAAAGGGGATGTAAGGACATGTAAATGGCTATTTGAAACGCAACCAATGGAAAACCTGTATGAAAAACAAGTAACAATGACAAGCAGTGAGGAGATCCAGAAGGGAGATGTGAAAACCTGCACCTGGCTTTTTGAAACTCAGGCACTTGACACAATACAAGATGAATCTGAGAAGTCTACACATTTGAAGAAGGAGGAAGTCACAGGTAGAGATGTGCAATCGGTTTGCTTCCTTTTTGAGACACAACATTTAGAACACATACAAGGAGAAGAGAAGAAAGACTTTAAGAGAGTAGTAGAAATTGATATTCAGTCTGGGGATGTCTCTTCCATGAAATATATTTTTGAAAATCAGGCACTCGATCAAATTAGTTCTAGTTCACAAGAAGTATTCCAAAGGATAAAAAACATGAAATCTGAGGACCTCCAGGTGGGAAATGTCTTAAATTGCCGATGGCTCTTTGAGAATCATTCTATTGATGAGATCAATGAAAACCATGACAAAAATAAAGAGACATATGCAATCACAGATGTGCAAGGTGGAAATGTAAGAAAAGGATGTTTTATCTTTGAAACTTTTTCATTAGACCAAATTAAGGAGGAAAGTTCAGAAGCTTCTAATACAACAGTGACAGTGGATGAAATATTAAAAGGTGATGTGAAAAACTATACCATGATGTTTGAAACTCAGCCCCTTTATGCTATTCAAGATAAAGAAGGACTTTACCATGAAGTGACAACAGTAAAGAAAGAAGAGGTACTTAATGGTAATGTTCGTGGAACAAGATGGCTGTTTGAAACAAAGCCTTTAGACTCTTTCAAAAATTCAGATGAAGTGTTTGTTATAAAATCTGTGACTCAAGAGGACATTCAAAAAGGGGATGTTAGTTCTGTAAGATGGAAATTTGAAACTCACCCAATAGATAAAATTGGGGAAAAATCTGATTTTCATACCATTGAAAATATTATAGGTGGTGACGTGAGAGGCAACAAAGAGCTCTTTGAAAAAGAGGAAAAGAGCCAGGTTGTGCGAACAGTGAGCATCAGTGAGATAAAACAAGGTAACGTTAAGACATCTTCTTGGTTATTTGAAACCCACACCCTTGATGAACTCCATGGGGAAAATTATGACGCCATAAAGAGAGTGACAATGGAAGATATCCAAAAAGGAGATGTGCAAGAAGCTGTTTGGCTTTTTGAAAATCAAAATTTGGATTCAATTCGAGAAATTGATGAAACTGATAAAAAAGAACTGAAAGAAGAAATTCCACAAGCTGATGTAAGAACAACAACGTGGCTTTTTGAAACCACACCATTGCATGAATTTAATGAATACAGACTAGATAAACAAGAAGTCATTGGGAAGAGTATCCAAGAAACATTAAAAGAATTATATAGCCAAAAACTTGTTAATTCCCATGGGATAATTTTGGAAGCAGATGAAATTGGTGATATTCGTATGGCCAAATTTCAACTCCTGAATCAGGAAATTCCAAAGATAGAAAAACAAGAGATTATAAGGGGAGATCTTCAAAATATAATGATGAACTTGCTGTCTCAGCAATCATCTACTGAAAGAACAGTCCTTTTAAATGAGGAAGAAAAGGGCAACATCAGCTTGACAAAATCACAGTTAATGAATCAATCATCTGACATACAAGCAATGCGGGGGGACATTATTGGAGGAGATATACAAGAAGCCATTAAAAACCTTCTCACAAATGAAGATTTTGTGAAACAAGGAATACTTATTCAAGAGAGTGAAAAAGGTGATATAAAAATGACAGTCTACTCTCTGTTTAACAAGAATGAAAACCATGATTTTCAGCGGGACGAAGTAGTAGGTGGAGATATAAAACGTACAATTTACAATTTAAAATCCTCTGTCACATCAGGGGAGAAGGATAGGGTAAAAATTGAAGATTCTGAAAGAGGAAATGTCCAGTTTTTCACTACTTGCATTGAATCTGGAGCATTAGATTACATAAAAAGACTACATGGGGAATTTGAGGATATAGGAGCTGAACAAGTCAATGAAGAAATTCTTGGAGGTGATGTTGAAGGTACAAAATTATTACTTAAACGTCAACGATGCCAAGTTGAACGAACTGTTGATGAAACGGATATTATCCCTGGAGATGTTTATAATACAGTTAAAGTTTTTATGACTGAGCAGGAGAATAAATCATTTGATGCAAATAAAGAAGAGATTGTTAAAGGTAATTTGCAGGCAACCATAAGTTCTCTCAGCCAAGCTATAAATCAGGCTGTAGTAGTAGAGAAAGAAGAGATTATTAAAGCGGATCTCTCAGCAACACTGAAGTCTCTTACTGAATCACAGTATCAAGTCAAGGATACAGAAAAGCCAGATGTCATCCCTGGAGATATTCAAGGAACCATTGATTCTCTAGAAAAAGCTGTAAACCAGAAGAACGAGTTTGTTAAGGAGGAAGTTGTTCATGGCAGTGTTGAGGCAGCGTTACAATCTTTAAAAGAAGCACAACAGTCTGCAAAGCAAAACGAAAAAGATTATATAATCAGAGGAGATATAAGTGCAACCAAGCAAAGTCTATTGGACTCTTCTACAGAAAGAAATTATGTACAACATCAGGTCAGCATTCAAGGTGATGTAAAAAGTACCATGAAGACATTACTACAGCCTACCTCTCAGATCATCCAACGCAGAGCAAGTATTGAAGGAAATGTGAAAGACACAATTAAAACTTTTATACAGTCTAGTGAAGAAAATCATGAACTTACTCATACAGAAGGCATGGCAAGTGGGAAAGTGATCACTGCAGGCATGGATAACCAGCAAACATCAACAATTGATCAAAGAAGTCTCCAAAATGTTAAAAATGTGCAACACAAACATTCAGACTCAAGCATAAAAGCTGATTACGAAAGTACACAGAATTTTAATGCTTTACAGCAGAAAGTCACCAACATGAACACAGCTGAGCAGAGAGAATTGTATAATTCCCAAAAGGCTTTAGTCAGCCAAACCTGGAAGAAAAGTAATATTGTTTCTGATGCCCAAATTGTAGAATTTACTGAAGACAAAAGTTGTTCAGTTCAAGAATTTGGCAATAGACAAAAAGAGAAGTTGCATGTAGACCTACTCAATCAAAATAAGATATTGCATAAAACAAAAGTGGTTTCTAATGCCAACAACTCTAGAACTAGCGTTATAGATGTTACTGGCACTGGACGCTTCCAAAAATTAGACCATGGTCAGAAACAAGTGAAAGATCAGCAATACCACCAGTCAGGAAGAATGGTTTCAGGAAAAACATTAAATGTTGAGCATGCACAGGTTTTGGACACTATCAATAATAATGTAGACATTGCAAAAAAGGAAATACACTCAGTGGAAAAGATTTCACTACAAAAAGAAACTCAAAATATACAGCATAAACAATTTATGACAAAGAAATCAGTCCAGGAGATTGGTGAAAACAGTAAAACTATATCTACTAGAGGTGGTCATCACCTTACAAAGAACATCAAAACTGCCGCTGAGAAGGAAAATTCTTTAAATAGACTCCCACCTCCACCACCACCACTACTACAGCCTTCTGTGACAGAACCTCCACCTGCACCTACCCCTCCACCACCACCACCACCACCTTTGCCATCTCAGTTTTTACTTAAGACATACACTGAACCTGATTATTTTCCTTCACCTCCTCCACCAGTATTAGATAAAATGGATACTGATATTTTTCTACCTCCACCAGAAACACCACCACCAATTATAAAGTACAAAGAGCAAAACAAGGAATCAACTATTAGAAAAACAGGCTTTTTATCTCACGAGCAATCAGTTACAACCAGCAAAGAATCGAAGACTAATTTTAACAAATTTTCAGCAAAGCAATCAAATAAACAATTATCACAAAAATATACTGAGAATGAAAAATCTAAGACTATTGTAAATCAAGTACCTGATGTGTTACCAAAGTCTAAACTGCCTGTTTTTCATACTAAATCGGGAACAATGTCAAGTACAAAGGTTAATGAAAGCAAAAATCTTATCAACCAATCAAAGGCTTCTGAATGTGAACAAATAGTTAACACCAGTAAATCTCATACAGGTTATTCTGAACAATCAGAATTTCATAAAGACATAGCAGTCAGTAATAAAATCAGCCTAAATGCCAAGCAAAGAATGTTATACTCACCAGCTATATCTCCAGTGTTAAAAACTCAGACTTTAGCAACTGATTCCACAGCCTTTTCTCAAGAACAGGCATTCAGAAAGGAAATCGAGAACTTCAGTCATTCAACTGCTGAAGATTATGATCAAATAGTTTGTGACCAGGAACTTGAAAGAATTCATGAGGAGTCTTTAAAGCCCAAGAAAAAAGTTATTGCATCATCTCCAGCACAGACTAATGTGTCCCAGATTTCAAAACTCAACACAAAAAGTATGGAAGTTAGCCATATTAATGAAAGTAAGACATTTATCTCCGGGACAATGGCTTCAGTGCAAGCCGAAGATAGTAACACCACTCAATTAAATGAACAAGACTTCGAACAACTGACCTGTGATCGTGAATTGGAAAAAATTCATGAAGAAGCATTAAAACCCAAGAGAAAGTTGTTCACTCCATGTAGAATATCTCCAGCCATACATGCTGAAACGTCAACACCGAAACCAAAATCATATGCCAGAAAGTTTAAGACACCTCTAATGATTGCCGAAGAAAAATACCGTCAACAAAGAGAGGAAATGGAGAAAAATAAAAATAAGACTGCACCTCAGATTTATATAGCAACATCACCAGGAACACAAAGAAAGCAAATCTCTACAGAGAGTGATTCCATCCAGTCATTCTCAGCTGATTCATCAAAAATAATGGTAGCGCCAACAAAGGAGGAAACTAATACACAATATCAAGTGAAGACAAACAAAAATATTGTTTCCAATGAGGTAACTGAAGAATCATATATTAAAAATAAACAAAATGTGACACAATTAGGGTCAACATCTTCATCATCATCAACAATATCGAGCCCTGTCCCGAAAGGTCAAATACTCTTAAAAGAAACCCAACTCATTCAGCAACAAAGCTCTCAGGGTTTTAAAGATTCCAGTGCACATGAGCATGCGAGTAAACAGGTTTTTAACAAGTTAGAAAAATCAAAACAGATGGATCAATATGAAATGACAGGAGTATCATCTCCTAAAGCTAGTATTAACTTTGACAGGGAAAGCCTAGAAACAGCAGCATCTGAAATGACTGTTCAAGCTGCAAATAATGTAGGTGGTATGAAGCACATTGATCAAAGAGCTGTTGTGATGCAGCAAAAAGTACATGAAGAATCTCATACAACCAAACAAACTGAAAATCGGCTAAGTCAAGAGTTAAAAATTCAACCCATGTCTCATAGCTCAGAACAAAAACAAATAGAGAATACAAGAAATATTGAAGCAGTGACTAATGAGAAAGAAGCTAAAGCACTGCAAAATCAATTTATGGGCTTGAGTGGCACGGTGACCAAAACAATAGAGTCACCAAAACTACAAAGAAAACTCCAAATCAAAAAAGACCAAATTAAAAGTGAAGTTGAAGTCAAGCAGAATATTTCTTCAACTCCTGGTCAGACTGAAAAACCAAAAAATGTTTATAAACCCCAGATCCATCAACAAAAAGCCCCTCTTCCACCAACACCACCACCTCCACACCCAAAAGAACCACAAATAGTATCAGAAAGTGTAGCCAAAAATACTGTTACTGTTAAAACTGCTGCAAC
Organism: Rhinoderma darwinii; assembly: GCF_050947455.1. Lineage (NCBI taxonomy): Eukaryota > Metazoa > Chordata > Amphibia > Anura > Rhinodermatidae > Rhinoderma > Rhinoderma darwinii. The sequence continues at coordinate 29,736,990 of NC_134692.1, forward strand.
AAAAGAAACCTTGGAAAAAAACCTGAATATCCAATCAGACTCACAAAACAAACAGGAAATCAAATCCTCAGATGTTATCGAATATCTTAGGAAATGTGAAGAACTGCAGCAGACAGTGTCCAATGCAAAAAAATTGGAATCAAACCCCCAGATCTTAAATATTAACACATTTACAACGTTCCTCAGCATTGTTCCCAGCTGGTTAATCAGTCAGGAGAAAAAGAAAAATATAGTAGATCTGGCTGAATCCAGCAATATGGATGATATCACAGAGCAAGTATCTTACATTAAAAACCATGCAATGGACATAAAGTCGACTTTTGAAGGCAATATACGAGCAGCTATGAAATCTTCTTCATCCTCTTCATTTGTGAAACGGAGAAATGAAGCCAGTACTGAGAAGCAGATTACCTCAGTTGCCAAAAAAGTTGAAACAGCAAGTAGACAAAGAAAAATCAGCAATGACTTTGGAAGACTTCCTAGTGACATGAAGCAGACAGATATTAGGGCTTGTTCTCCTTTGCTAAAGATGCGATCTCCATCACCTACATATATAACTATAGAATCTACTGTAAGACGTACTGACTCCCCACAAAAAGATAGAATTCCTTCTTCATCTCCGCTCCCAAAAGAGCCTGTAACAATACCACTGCCACCAAGGCGTTCCACAACACCCAAAACATCATCTCCTTCCCCGTCTTCTCAAAAAAGTCGTTCTGAACAACTTACAAAACTTAAAGACACCACTGTAAAATTATCTCAAGGAATGACACAACCCCGAGCAATCACCCCTATTCCAGTAGTAGTTGAGAAAAAATGTGAAATTATACATTCTCCTGCTACTCTGCGAAGGCAGCTTAAAATAGAAAGTCATATCAAAGAGTCTGTGAGTACCACACCTGTTCCTGCAGAAGTGACAGTCAGCACAATAGAGGACAGGACAGAATTTTACGAGGAAGCTAGAGTATCTGAAAAACAACAAACGCGCTCTGAAAAAAATCCAACACACATTCCAAAATGGCTGGGCCCAGATATGGATAGTTTGGATGTAGTATCAGTCTCACAGAAAACCAAGATCCCTACAGATCATGTGTTTGAAACTAAAAATGTGTACATGAGAGATGGAGAGGACCTCCGCAGGAGGTCTACTCTAGGAGGTGGAATTGAGGGTCACACGGCAAGCTCAAAGGAAAGTGCAAGTTCTCATTTTAGGACACCGAGTAGTAAATTTCAACCTGAACAAAAGAAGGCAGCACCCAAGGAAAGCCAAAGGGCATTTAATGAGTCACCTTTACAAGGAAAAGCTAGAACTGTACCAATAAAACAGATTAGAGATCACAGGGAGAATGCCTCCAAGCAAATATTTGTGAACAGGCATGACGAGAGCAGAGAACATTTATTTAAACCCATGATTCATCCTGAAACCATATTACAAGCTTCCGGTGTTGACAAGATGGAGAGCAAGGTGACCAGAGCAAGAACTTCACAGAATGCTGAAGGCATGAAGACTGGATTTGAATTCAAGCATGCGCCTCCAACCTATGAAGATGTCATATCAGGTCACATGCTCGACATTTCCGCTCCTGAATCTCCAGAAGAAATATTGAAGAATTTTCAAAAAACCTGGGAAGAAAGTGAAAGAGTATTTAAGAGTCTTGGCTATACTGTCTCAGACACATCCGAGGTGATAAGCAGCTACCACCAGGAGGAATTCATAACCGGTAAATTGTCTTGAGTTTGAGGAGTCCCTAACAGACTAAAGGGCTTGCAACAGTGGAGTGATATTTGCCGTTCCAATTAAATAACAATATATTATTAAATACTAACACGACTGTTTTCTTGCAATTTTTCTTCACCTTTTGTCTTTCCTGTTATCTTTCTTAAGGCTTCTTCTTAACCTTATGCTGTGTGTGTTTGTGACTAACAATGACTGCTATGATGACTGTAAAACGGAAATGAACCTCAAGGTAAAATTTACATTATATTTTGCATATGTTTGCATGACCCCAATTAATTAGACAGACAACACATTGATTGTAATGGTTACCATGTAATACTTCATTTCCCCTTTGGTGGCACTGCAGGCAAACAAAAAACTTGCTGCCAGTTTCCCCAGCAGATTATTGCCCCCTCCCCAATTGTTTTTTCCCGTTGCTTCAGGGTGACACTTGTTAAATAATATTGGGGATATGTCCAGTGTTCTTCCTAGTAAAATTCATCGTCTTTATTCAGATTTGTTAACTAGCATTGCTCAATGGATGTCTTACACATCACGTTTCATGAAGGAGCATACTGACATTCACTACACCTTTTAGTGTTATCAGATTTGACAAAAAAAGTTATAACTCTGTTTTAGGGTGACAGTCCTATAAAACCCTAAAGGATTAGTCAGCGATAGCGGCAAATGCGTCCTTAGTCTTGAGAGGTCTAAAAAGCCCCCTATGCTACATAAGTTAGTATCAATATTGTATAAGGTCAGAACTACAACACTTATCATGCCCTGACAGCTGCAGGTTGTAACTTGCCACAGATGGAGAGTTACTGGTTGGAGACCACCATTCTACAGTGTACTGGTTGTGTGTAGGGGTATAGCTGATTCACTTTAAAGATGACCTGTCACTAGGTCATAGAGGCTGAACTGCTTAACTGACCTGAATAGCGTTGTCTCACTGATTCCAGCGCTGGTTTTTTTCCTGGACCTCCCCTTTCCAGGGAAAGGGCCCACTGTTGTGTTGGCTCCATACACGTTAATTTGCTGTAGTTAGTCAACTACCCTCAAGCTGTCTTGCCCTGATTGGTTAGCATCAGAGACAGGGAAGTTAGCTCCACCCTGCTGGCTAACTACAGAAAATTTGCATATATGGAGCCAACACAACAGTGGGCCCTTTCTCTGTAACGGGGAGGTCCAGGAAAAAAAACAACAACCCTGGAATCAGGGAGACAGCGCTATTAAGGTCAGTTAACCTGTTCAACTTATATAACCTAGTCACAGATCCTCTTTAAATCCAAAAGTTTCAGGCTAAATCTAATAACTCAGTAGATTTACCTTAAATCCTATGGAAAGCCACTGTTTTGTTCATTATATACTATACTAGAACAGTGCTTTCAGCATTTACTAGGTCAGTCAGTTGTTCCAGCTGCATTATTTCATAAGACGCTATAATAGACTCCCCTACTTTAGCAGTTTAGTATATGTCTCCCTGATAAGCAACGTTATGATATAGAAGATTCTATGGAGCTTTACTGTCTCACTAAATTTAAATCAATGCAATATAATTATTCCGTAAAATACCGCACACACTGCAACATCGTTACATTGTCTTAGAACAGCTGAGAAGTGATGTTACATTATTGAGTGATGTTATTGCAACTGGCATCTAGATATTCTCAAATTTCATTGCCTGACCCTCTTTAATGAACTTCAAGTCTGAGTCAATATTCTCCAAGACGTCTTTCTTCATTATATACATTAACATAAAGTAAGTTAGCTCTAGGGCAGTTTTCTCTAATTGTCTTATAATATAGAAACAGATATTGGCTAAATTAGATAAAAGCAAAATGATATCCTTTAAGATGAAAGTGTCTAATGATATAAAGGCACAACCTTGACGATGTAGATATCTGCTGGTTTACAGTGGTATATTGTAGAGGGTTCATATATAGCCTTTATGTTATGCGTGAGTGGAATTATAATATCAATTTAATGAAGCGTATCTATAAAAATCACTTCTCTAGAGGTTATGTAGTTTACGTTTACTTGTGCTGGAACACTTATACAGGTGTAGCAGTGCTGAACTTGTAATTTACAATCATTAGGTTTTTCTGGTTTTCCATTGGACTGTAGATGAGTTAAAACAGTGCAAAGCAACGACAAATTCAATGACAAACCCAACTCTGCTACAATTATAGATGACAAAAACTAAATGACTACATTTTGGCTGGTTAAGCCTCAAGCACATGACCATATCACGAGACCATACAAAGCTCTAAGTTGTATGGAGTAGTAATACGGCACCCATAGAAGTATATGAGGGCCATATTGTACTTCTATATGCCTCTGATTTCATATGGAGGCATGCAGATCTTTGCATCATGTTCCATTATATACAGCATGATGAATATATACCTAATACAGGGCTGTAGTGCAGAGGACTCCATGTACCAGAGAGCCATCTGCAATGGTCATGAAGTCCATTGCCACACAATCCATTCTCACCCTGACCATCCCTTCTATATCAACAAATATGGAAAGTCTGCTACATATTGCCATACTGTATATTTACTATAGCAGGTAACCATTGGGAACTACAGTAACATGTCATTTCCATGAGCAACATGTGCTTTCATCTCCGGTACATCACATCGTACTTTTCTGATGGGTGGAGATACTGCTAAGATAATTCTCAAGAATACTAAAGCCTCTTGCTAATTAAACCTAAACTCCAATATGGTAAAATAAAGAATCCATATATTGTCCTGTCTATGTATATTGCATGACTGTGTGCTTGATTTTATGCACCTGTTTGCAATGGATGTAGCTGAAACACCTCAACTCAATACTTAGGAAGGATGTCCACATACTTTTGGCCATAAAGTGTATTTATGCACTAAAATTACAGCATGGAAAAGAATATCCAAATATCCTATACAGAAATATGGAGATTTTTTTAATTGTAAAGGGGAAAGTTTCTTATTTTATTATTTTTTTTTTAGAAAATGCTTCCTCAGGAAAAGGAAATGTGCATCGCTTGTCAAAAGAAAGTTTACCCAATGGAATGCCTGGTGGCAGACAAGCAGACTTTTCATAAGAACTGCTTTAGTTGCAACCACTGCGGAAGTAAGTTAAGGTGAGTAAAGAATTACTTAAAAATAATTCTGTGCGGAGGAAGATTTATGAGGCAGAAATTCAGCTCAAATTCAGCTCAAATTGTGTTTTAGACTCTTTTTGCATGTACCTCGACAGTTTTGAAAATTGTCCAGAAAAAAAGGTGTATCTTAAAGAAGTTGTAAACTGCGCCAAATTTATTAATGGGGTGCACTTTTCTTGCATAAAATATTAATGTAAAGTGTGCGATCCATGAGGTAGAGTAAGAAAGAGAAAACATATCCAACGAGTTTATCATACCGCGTGCATCATTTTGATTAATTTGATGCAACTTTCACTATTTTCACCAACCTGTAAATGTGTGCACCCTTGGTATGACACTATTACGCCGGAGAGTAAAGTCTGGATGTATTTACTTCCCAGCTCAACCAAAATTAGACTCCTACTATTTTAGTATCAGTACTGTTCTGACTATTAGCTTCGAGCTCTATTAGTGAGGGTTGAGAGACGCTCATAAAAAGTGTCTCCTACTTTAGTGGACCCAGCCTGATATACCGTATTTTTCAGACTATAAGATGCACTTTTTATCAAGAATAAATATTGATAAAAAGTCCCTGCGTCTTATAGTCGCCAGTCAAGGCACCCGGTTGCGCCAGACCCCACTGACCGCTTCCTTAACCCCTTCCCAACCCATGACGTGCCGGTACATCATGGAGTGGGGGATCGATGTTTGTACCGGGCTCACGTTCAGAGTCCGCTCGATACACTGTAGGTGTCAGCTGTGTGTTTACAGCTGACACGCTGCTCTAATGGGCAGGAACAGCAATAGCGTTATTTCTGGCCGTTTAACTAGTTAAAGGGGTTTTCCCATGATTGGACATTTATGACATATCCACAGAATATTCCAAGACAAATAGTAGGACAACAGCACACGTCTCCAGATCTTTAAAGTGGTTTTATTGTCAAAACATCCATGACAAACAGCCTGTTTGTCGTGGATGTTTTGACAATAAAACCACTTTGAAGATCTGGAGACGTGTGCTGTTGTCCTACTATTTGTCTTGGAATTTTCATTATGCCGAAGTGGGTTTGCCTGGCTTGACAGCGTGCACCGCACCAGACTCGGGACTTGTGCTGCTTCAAAACCTTCTATTTTTCTTCATATCCACAGGATATGTCATAAATGTCAGACAGATGCAGGTCCCATCTCTGGGACCCGCACCTATCTCTAGAATGGGGACCCCTAAACCCTGTTCTAGCTTTTTGTGTTCACGCTGCCTCCCGGTTACTTACTGAATACATGGTCGTGAGTTACGGAAACAGCGTAAGTCGCTGAGCTACGCTGTTTCCGTAACTCCCATAGAACTGAATAGTAGTTGTGGAAACAGCGTATGCTCGCACGCTACGCTGCTTCCGTAGCCACCATTCACTACTATCAGAGATACGAAAACAGTGTAGCTCAGAAAGAGAGAGATTTTCTGTAACTCCTGACCATGAAATCAGTAAGTGGCTGGGAGGCAGCGTGAGCACAAAAAGCTAGAACAGGGTTTAGGGTGCCCCGTTCTAGGGATAGGTGCGGGTCCCAGAGATGGGACTCGCATCTATCTGACATTTATGACATATACTGTGGATACGTCATAAATGTCTCTCATGGGAAAACCCCATGACACGGTCAATAGCAAACTGCGGCATTTAAACCGAACGCCCCCCCCCCCCCGCAATGCTATCGGTGGCACCGATTGTTGTCATGGCAGCCCGGGGGCCTAATGAAGGCCCCAAAATCTGCCTTCTGTCTGCCTCTTATAAACCATGCCTCCGGCAGGGCTTAGCAGTAGCCTGTAAAAATAACAATATAATGATCTAATGATCGCTGGAAATAATAAAATGTGTTAAAAAAAACTTAGATACGATTTCAGGAGTGTAAAAAAAATAAAAAAATATTAAAAGTTAAAAAAAAAAACTTTTCCCCAAGCAGAATGTAAAAAATAAAAAAAAAATTGGTATCGCTTCGTCCATAAAAGTCTGCCTTCTGTTTGCCTCTGCTAAGCCATGCCTCCAGCAGGGCTTAGTAGAGACCTGTAAAATATGACAATATAATGCTCTAACGATCTCTGGTTCAGGTCCCCTAGGGGATCTAGTAAAAGGTGTAAAAAAAAGTTAGATACATTTTCAGGAGTGTAAAAAAATAAAAAAAATATTAAAAGTTCATAAACCCCCCTTTTTCCACTTTCCCCCAAGCACAATGTAAAAAAAAAAAAAAAAATTGGTCTCGCTGTGTCCGTAAAAGTCCGAACTATTACAATATATGATTATTTAACTCGCATGGTGAACGGCATTCAAAATTTTTTGTTCACCTTAGTGCTAAAAAAAATTAAATAAAAGTGATAAAAAGATCGTATGCACCAAAAAATGGTGCCAATAAAAACTACAGCTCGTCCCGCAAAAAAATAAGCCCTCACACCACTCAATCGATGAAAACATATAAAAGTTATGGCTCTCAGAATTTGATGAAACAGAACAATTATTTTTTTAACAAATAGTTTTTTGTAAAAGTAGTTAATATTAAATAATATTTTTTTTTTTTCCTATTTTCTGTTGTATAAAACCTGGGTGCGTCTTATAGTCAAGTGCGTCTTATAGTCCGAAAAATACGGTACTACATTCATTCGAGTGACCAGGATTTAATACTACTGGCTAAAAAGGCTGGCTGAAGCATCATTAACTGTTATGGCCGATGGTTGCTAATGCCAGACATGCGGCAATCAGCCCATTTCAATTAAAAAGGGGTTGTCTTCATGAGACAATTCTTTTAAGTATGAATAGGATATGCATGACATGTCTTAGCTAATCTATAAATAAATGTATATTTTTTGTCCTTTTCCCACAGTTTAGGAAACTACGCCTCTCTCCATGGACATATATACTGCAAACCCCATTTTAAGCAACTCTTCAAATCAAAAGGAAATTATGATGAAGGCTTTGGATACAAACCCCACAAAGAACTCTGGAATCTAAAGGCAAATTCTACAGGCGATCCCCGAGCAGAAAAGCAAGACAAAAGTAAATCAATGGTTAAGGAGTTAAGCACTGCAAGTAATCCTCAGTGCTTCATCTCAAATGAAGAAAACAGTAGTTCAGATGATGTCAATATGAAGATGTCCAATGAAAGACGTAAGCTCAGTGTAACATGGCCTCCTTCAGAAGAAAGCTCCAGACAAAGTTCCATAGTTGAGAAAGTTGCAGTAAGCAAACCAAAGTGGCCTCCAGAGGATTGCAGGAAGCATGTAGATGTGGTAAGACCTCCTCCTGAAGGAGGAGAACAACGAAAACCTGAAAGTGAAAAACCAGCTAATATTTGTAGTGAAGGAAAAGATATTCTACAAGATGGTTTGGTTGAAGTTCGAAGCTTCTCAGGTGATAAGAAAGGATTTTCTAGAATGAGTGCAGCAAGTTTGGATAAAGAAGAAATGAAAAGTGTGGAGGGTCTGTTGAAGGTCACAAAAATTGATGGAGGTGAGGAAGAAAACCATACAAACCCAAACAGTAACAACAACAACAACAACAACAACAACAACAATAATTGCAATATAACTTATGCAGAAAATCTACTGACTATGCCCATTATAAAACTATACCAAGAAAACATCGACAGATCTGAACTACTGTTATATAACCCAGAGTTTCATGTCGACAACAGTTATTTTACAGATAATTTAACTATGAAAATCCAAAAATATGAGACAGGTGACTTGAGTTCACTGGATAATAATCTTTGTATTTCTGAAGAAACTTTCTGCCGGGATCCTGTTACAACTAAGACTGTGGATTCAGAGAAAAGTGAAGCTGAAATATCACATCGCTGTAATACATTTCAGAAGAAAGAAATGACAGAAGCAATTGTTCTGCATGGCTTGTCAACACAGTCTCTCGCTCTTGAGAAGCCTAATGCATGTGGTTTGCAGGGCAGAGGCATAAATGAGCCATGTGTTATAGGTAGAGAGCCAATTCTACAAAGTACTTTCAGCACAGGTTTGAAAGGAACAAGAGTGAAAGACAGTGATGCATGTCTTGAAGACATGGAATACAGTGTTACAGCCTTAAAACCACTGTTCCAAGACATCGAGTGGAAGAATACAAATCCAGCTCAGTAGAGTCTGAAAAAGAAATAATCTTCTATGTATAAATGTAGCCAGTCACTTATTAAAAAACAGGCATCCTTAAAATATTACGTGAAAAATGTATAGAATATTCAAACCTAATGAAAGTTGATCTTAAAGAAATGTTTATGAAACGTTTAGATTTTATCGAGGAAGTTATGTCTCTCGAAAAGCTTCATCTATAGTTCTGTATAGGTTGATCTCCTCTAAAGGGCATAGCTATAGGGGATGCAATCCCACCCTGGTGCATAAGAACACAGCAGTATTATAAATGGCATATGGTAGGTGGCGGGCCCTATTTTTGAAACTTTTTGAAATATTGTGTACTATTACTATACCTCCTGTAGTCCTGTGCATAGTAATAAGCTGTGGTTATGGCATACAGCTTAGGACAGATCTATTCATTAGTGCTGGGACCACTAGCTTACCAGCAGGGACTGTATTAGTCACCCCACACTCTTTGACAAAGATTTGAAAGGGTTAGGAAGCCAAGTCTACTGAGCAAAACTTAGTTCTAAGCTGGAGATTGACTGAATATATTTTTTTGTGCAGAATGCAGTTAAAGAAGTTGTCTTGGAACTGAAAAAAAGGTCTACTTTGTTTTTTTGAGAAACAGAACCACTCTTATCCACAGGCTGGTTTTGAAATTTTTCCTCATTCAGACACAGCCCACGGACAAAAGCTGCACTGTTTCTGGAAAAAAGTAGACTATTTTTTAGTATGTGTAAACAGTTATTTTCCATGGAGAGGTTAAAAAAAAAAAAAATTTGGTAAATTTGAAATAAATACACCAAATTACAAAATCTATTTTGATGATACAAAACAGTGATGTTTTATGTTTTGTTTTTGTCTTTTTGTTTCTGATACGTTACAGTAAGCACCTGGTGTGCCTAAAAGATTGAAAGGCAATAGAATGACTTTTTATCATGAAATATGGGACATAATATTTTCATTGGTTCATGAGCATGATTTTGAGAGTTGAATGTTTATTTATTTTATTTTTTTCTTTTTATATACAAGATCCATTTGTGGAAGAAAGATTATAACTCAGAGGGAAAGGGAAGGTATTTGGCCATTATAATCTTTTCACTGTACAAAAAATCTTAGACCCTTATAACATATAATCACACTCAAGCAGAAATTTCTTGTAAAATGTTATGTATAAACGTTTTGAGTGTCCTATCTATCAAATAATATGAAAAAAAATAAAAGATAAGTAATAAAAGTCAATTACACGTAAATAACAGTGGGTCAGGAACCTACAAACAAGTAGCTTAGAATATGATGAGTGAAGAGATAGCTAAATTACAGTACATTTATATTTGCTGGCAATTTAGACATTTATGCTAAATGTCAGGTGTGCAGTATTTCTGTCCAGATAATGGGTCTCGTCAGTGGAAATATATATTTAGCCGTCGAAATATTCCACAATAAAATTTTTATCAAATCTGCTGTCAGAATTGGGGGTGTAAGGGCTATTTTTTTTTTTTTTTAGTACTACACATTTTTTGCTGCTTTTAGCATTTTACCTAACTGCCTAAATTGTTATACAAAATCGTTTCAAAATGTCACCCATGAAGTGATTTCTCCATTTGTGGATGGAGTTATTTGGAACCTGTAATTGTGATATTTTAGAGTCATACATTTGAGAAAAGGTAAAAGCCAATAATGTGCTTTTAAAGCAACCAGAACTTTGTAGTAGAACTTAACAAGTTCTGATATTCAGTTTACAAGTAATATGCATTGTTCTACGGCACATAAGAAATGTCCTCAATTCTTAAATGGTTACTGTCATTTTATAAAATTGGTTAAGATCAACGGAGATCAAGTTATAAGATTCCCACAGATCTAAATGGGATAAACCAGGCAATGTTTTTACAGAGTACCTTCACTTACAGATTTACTGTATAATTACGGATTTAATGTATAAAGCTCCCATTGAACTTAATAAATGTGCAAAGGGTCCAAGATAACTTGGAGCTTTGTAACAGAAAAATTGAGTCCTGATCCATATAAATTATACATCATAAAATTGCTTCTGATTTTAAAACCTGAAAATGGTAAAAAAAAAACTTATATGTGAAGTAAGGATGGCGTGGAGAAATAATACTTTATAAAGATATATAATCAAATTAGTTCCGTTGATTGTAATATGGACCTACACATCTCCAGTATCTCCAGTAATAATATACAAATCTCCAGTATCTCCAGTAGTAATATACAAATCTCCAGTAGAAATTTTACTATAAATGAATAATGTATCGGAATAATTCTAGTTGGCTGTGCCAAATCTAAGTTGCATGGTGCTGCGTAGTTATTGATTGTTACTGCATTACTTATATTACATGTAGCCACTCTTGGTTCCAAATGTGTATGTTGAACCTGTCCACTGCCGCTTAGGACTCCAGTACCACCACTGCGGACTTAGCATATCTAAATTATAGTACATTTTAACCTACAGATGTATTTTGCCACAAATGATCATCACTAATAAATGTAATTCGTAGGAAAAGTTTTTGAGTTGGACCCAAAATAATTTTGTAATAAACACACCTGTAATGTTAAAAAGTACATTATTTGCTCATAAGGCAGTTAGAGAAATTTCCCATCTACCCAAAGAACGATTGATGAGCACTGTGTATTTAATGCACGATCATGCTCCAACATGTTGCTATAGATGAAGCATAAACATCTACATTTATATAAATATTTGACACCATGACTATTGTATGCCACATTTCCACTGACTAAACCCATGTGTGTGATGCTCTTATTATAGTTATGTTGAATTTTGCATGGGACAGTAAGATGTATTGACTGTTAGTTATGCACAATAAATAAAATTTCATTTTGCAAAAAATTCCTTTGTTTTTTTAAAAAAAAAAGTAACATGTAAAGCAAATGCCTCATCTGAATGCCATTCTATGTAAAAATGTTGCCATGTACATCAATTTTTTACTTCTCTACTGATCCTCCCTTGAATGGAGCTGAGTTGCAATACCAGATATAGCCCATGTAGAATAGTGAAAGGAAATGTAGAATAGTGAAATAGAAAAATCAATAAGCCGGACACTTTATGAATCCCTGTTACATGATCCGGTAGTTTAGGTAGAGCTACAGAGGGAGATACTTGCATTTTTTTAGATAAACGGCAAATGTGAATCCCTTGGGATTATGGTAATCACATAAGTGTGTTGTAAGAGGCATATTGATCAAACATGGATCTAGATTAAAGAAGGAATAAAGAGCAAAAGTGACATCCCGATTGTTGAGGTTACAGGAATTGGAACGAGCTCATAAAAGGACCCGAGCACGGGAAACAAGCGCAGCATTGGTGCGGACAAGGGAACACCTACAAAGCTGCCTGGTAGAAAAGCCCAAATGTCTTACAAGAGGTCATTTTATGAATTTGGGAATAAACCAAGGAAATCGGTGGCTAAGACGCTGAGACAGCAAAAATCGAGATCTTTATACCATGTATGACAGAATCTAAGGGGAATAGGATACATCAGAGAAGATAGCGGAAGAATTAAAAACTTATTATGCCTCACTATATAGTGTTGTGGGGGAAGTTGCTGAAAATACCCATAAGCAGAGAATAGTTGAAGTAACTATCGAAGAATCCGGACTAGTGTCTTCACCTAATGAAGTATCGAGGGAATTATAAGTGCCAATCTCAGAGGAGGAGACAAGCCATTTGAGAGACGAGTAAGAACTAGGGCACTGGGTCCAGATGGTTTTTCATTGATGAATGATATAACCCTCGAGGGCAGCTTGATTCCCTACTTTGCTGAAGCACTGAATAATATCATAAAGTGTCATCAGATTCCCCAGGTTTCAAGCCCACATTACAGTCATTGGAAAGGAAGGTAAAGACCCATTTCAATGTTTCAGTTACCACCCGATAGCATTATTGAACTTGGACATCAATCTGTTTGGGCGTTTTACGCCTCGAATTACGCCTGAAAAAACGCCCCTAATACGCCTACAAACATCTGTCCATTGCTTTCAATGTGAATTACGATGTTCTATTCCCACGAGCCTTAATTTTACGCGTCGCTGTCAAAATATGTCGCGTAAAATGACGGCTTGTCAAAAGAAGTGCAGGAGCCGTTTTTCATAGACTCTATTGAAAACAGCTTAAAAAACGGCCATAAAAAAGGCAGCGAAAATGCTGCGAAAAACGCGAGTTACTCAAAAGACGTCTGAAAATCAAGAGCTGTTTTCCCTTCAAATCCGCTCCGTATTTTCAGATGTTTTTGAGTTTGTGTGTGAACATACCCTAACAGTGGCATAGACACCTGACAAAAAGTACTGAGGAGATGGGGCCAGGGTTCTTCCTTCTGCATCACAGCAATGTAACGATTAGGGTATGTTCACACGGCGGGGGTCCGTAACGGCTGAAATTACGGGGATGTTTCAGCCTGAAAACATCCCCGTAATTTCAGCCGTACCGGCATGTGCAGGCGCTTGAACGCCGCGTCAATTACGGCCGTAATTAGCGCTGCTATTCATTGGAGTCAATGAATAGCGGCTCCAATTACGGCCAAAGAAGTGACAGGTCACTTCTTCTACGCGGGCGTCTTTATTACGCGCCGTCATTTGACAGCGGCGCGTAATATACGCCTCGTGTGAACAGACAAACGTCTGCCCATTGCTTTCAATGGGCAGATGTTTGTCAGCGCTATTGAGGCGCTATTTTCAGACGTAATTCGGGGCAAAAACGCCCGACTTACATCCGTAAATAGGCCGTGTGAACATACCCTAACTATTATAAGAACTCACTACTATCTAGTTAATGCAGCTACAGCATGTGTTCCTATCTTATGGAAAATCAGAGACCTCAGAAGGCGAGACAATGGTTTGAGAGAATAAATGAAATGATGCACATAGATGATTTGACTTCTTCAATTTAGAGGAAAAAAGTGGGCTTTGAGACCACTGGGGCAAAATGGATATAATTCCATTTTTCCCTCAAATAAAGGGGAAAACTGACGGATCTCCCAGGAGGGGGGAGGATTATAAGGGGAAAGAGTTAATGTTTTTTCTTTTTTCTTTCTTTTTTTTTTTTATGTGTGTCTAATAAGTTGTTTGTTATTATTGTTTTCTGATGACAAAATTCCCCTTAATAATGAAAAACGGAGCGGTGGAACAGGGACTGATGTGACATAAAGGGGACCCTAATATGGGATTGCCATGTAATAGAAAGCAATGAAGGTATATCTTTGAATTGAGATGGATAATATGTTCTGATGAGAATGGTGGTTTAAACAGACATTGTATTGTAATTCTCCAATGAGTAAAATAAAGCGTTTGGGGAGAAAAAAATGCAGCAATTTATTTGCCCAATCATCATGGACCTCCTGTACTATCTCTATAAGGCTATGTTCACACGGGGTCTTTTGCCGAGTTTTTTGACGCGGAAACCGCGTCGCAAAACTCGGCAGAAACGGCCCGAGAACGCCTCCCATTGATTTCAATGGGAGGCGTCGGCGTCTTTTTCCCGCGAGCAGTAAAACTGCCTCGCGGGAAAAAGAAGCGACATGCCCTATCTTCGGGCGCTTCCGCCTCCGACCTCCCATTGACTTCAATGGGAGGCAGGAGAAAGCGTGTTTTCTGCCCGCGGCGCTCAATGGCCGCGGGCGAAAAACGGCGCGATCATTGCTATTTACACGGAGTATTTTGGGGGAGGAATATCTGCCTCAAAATTCCGTTTGGAGCTTTGAGGCAGATATTCCTCCCCCAAAATACTCCGTGTGAACATAGCCTAAGACTGGAAAAGCCATGCACCCACCTAGAGCAGCAGATGGCAGCAGAGAGCAACACCTGGTAGTACTAAGAAGACATGCATCAGCAAACAAACACAGGAGAAGAGGATGATGATGATGACTACACTGCACAGATAGTTTGCAACACTGCCGCAAGTGATACGGAAGTTACAAGTTATTTCTGCATGTGAACTTTACTCACTTTTAACATTTAATTAACTTTGAATTGCACATATTTGGTTTTCTATTATATGCGAAAGTCTATAGATACAGTCCTTAAACTGTTATACACCAAAGAAGAAATCACTGGAAGGCACAGGGGCTAATAAAAAGCCGTTTTTTCTATCACAAATTCGAGTGCTATCTCTTATTGGACGAATAGATAGATGATAGATAGATAGATAGATAGATAGATAGATAGATAGATAGATAGATAGATAGATAGATAGATAGATAATGTGTATTGAGTATGCAGCTTATGTGCGGCCTGCATCAGGACATGGGTAACACGTGGCTCTTTTACAGGAACTATAGTAATTGTATTGCAGACCCTATGAGACATAGTGCTCACAGTATTCTGCCAAGAGAACACATTAGGTACATTTGCTTTTAAATAATAAAATCCTTTACCAGAAAATCTAAAATATTTTAATGTAACTAAGGGTATGTGCACACGATAGCAGGCTTTTACGTCTGAAAAGACAGACTTTTCAGGAGAAAACAGCTGCCTCGTTTCAGACGTAAATGCTCCTCCTCGCATTTTGCGAGGCTTCTCTGACAGCCGTAAATTTTGAGCTGCTCTTCATTGAGTTCAATGAAGAACGGCTCAAATTACGTCTGAAAGAAGTGTCCTGCATATAATGTATATAAGTGTCCTGCATATAATGTATATAAGTGTCCTGCATATAATGTATATAAGTGTCCTGCACTTCTTTTGACGAGGCTGTATTTTTACGCGTCGTCGTTTGACAGCTGTCAAACGAGGTGGCGTAAAAGACAAGTTGTCTGCACAGTACGTCGGCAAACCCATTCAAATGAATGGGCAGATGTTTGCCGACGTATTGTAGCCTTATTTTCAGACCTAAAACAAGGCATAATACGCCTCATTTACGTCTGAAAATAGGTCGTGTGAACGCAGCCTAAGGGTTAAGATGACAGTATTAAAGGGTTTCCAAGATTTTAAGATGAAAATGCTAGACACCCCTGGTGGTGCTATTCTTGGCATTTACTCTTTTAGAACTCACAGAAGTATATCCCAAACAAGCAAAAACAAGTGTAAAACAAGAGTATTGCATTTGGTTTGTCTCTGGTTCATTAAAATGTTACGGTCTTATTCCATTATTAATTTCAGGGCATAACTAGATGTTTTCTACAATTCATGGAGAATTCATTGGAGTGCACTTTTGTTGAATGAAAAAGATTGTCATTTCTGATTTGTATTAAACTGAATTTTCTTTGAGGACACATTAATTTACCGCAACTATAAGGAATTGTGATGAATGTAATAAAAAAACATAAGGGGCTTTATATGTTTTACTTAATGAAGCTCAAATAACAGCACTAGCATACCTCCCAATCGTCCCGGATCCGGCGGGACAGTTTCTCACCACTGACCCGCCGTCCCGGGCGGTCTGCAAAATGTCCCGCTGGGCGCTGCAGCTGTATCAAAACAGCTGATTGCTGCTGACAGGCGCCCTGCATGTCAGACGACTGCAGCAGCGATTAAAAGATGGCAGGAGTCTTCCGGCGGTGTTCTCACTGGGATCGATGCCGGCACGGGAGTGGACCAGTCCAGTCACCTGACCTGTCATCTGACCTCACCGGTCAGGTAACTGGACTGGTCCACTCCCGGGCCAGCATCAACACCAGTGAGAACACCGCCGGAAGACTCCTGCCTTCTTCTGACGGTGAGAAAAAGCAGAGCGGAGAGTGGCAGCAGTAGGGCCGGCTACCTCTTATAAGGGGGTTGTGTTGCGCTACCTACAGGGAGCTATGTACAGGGGGGCTGTGTCAGGCGCCATATACAGGGGGGCTGTGTGGAGCAATCTACAGGGGGGCTGTATCTGAAGCTATCTACAGGGGGGCTATGTGTGGAGCTATCTACAGGGGGGCTATGTGTGGAACTATCTGCAGGGGGTGCTGTGCGTGCAGCTATCTAAAGGGGGCTGTATCTGGAGCTATCTACAGGGGGGCTATGTGTGGAGCTATCTACAGGGTGGCTGTGTCTGGAGCTATCAACAGGGGACCTGTGTCTGGCGCTATGTACAGGGGGGTCTGTGTGTGGAGCAATCTACAGAGGGGGCTGTGTCTGGCGCTATGTACATTGGGGCTGTGTTTGGCACTATCTACAGGGGGGCTGTGTGTGGAGCTATCTACAAGGGGGGCTGTGTGTGGTGCTATCTACAGGGGGCTGTGTGTGGAGCTATCTACAAGGGGGGCTGTGTGTGGTGCTATCTACAGGGGGGCTGTGTGTGCAGCTATCTACAGGGGGCTCTGGTGGATGATTTTTTCATTGACCGGTAGCAGAGTTACACAACTGGAAAAAAAAATCCCCATCATGTAACTCTGCTACCTGTCATCAACCACAGGGTCTCCCTCTTGACTTTCATTGTTCTCAGCCTTTTGGTTTGTCCTGCAGCTGCTGCTGCCGTGATGAGCAAATGTTATACCCAAGATAGGAAAAGTAACATAAAGACGATAAAACCGGATCCATAATATCTGTGATATCCAGACAGTCCAGAGATCCGCAGTGATGAGAATGTGCGCTTGTTATTTGCAGAAGGATCTGGCCGTGACTTGATGTGTTTATGCGGGATATTGGGTGTGGTTAGGGTGTGGCTTAAAATGTCCCTCTTTTCCGAATTCAAAAGTTGGGAGGTATGTCACTAGATGTAGTATACCTCATGATGATAGGGTGGGGGACAGTGCATGCTTCCTGTGGACATGAAATAAATAAAATGGATGCTCAGGATTACATTTTAATACAGTATACATTAAGAAATGAGGGCATGTCTACTACGCCACTACTTATTTCTTATTTATGATAGATAGATAGATAGATAGATAGATAGATAGATAGATAGATAGATAGCTAGATAGATAGATAGATAGATAGATAGATAGATAGATAGATAGATAGATAGATAGATAGATAGATAGATAGATAGATAGATAGATAGATATGAGGGGGGTTAGTGGGTTCAATTGTACCATCTTCTTCTGTCATAGTGAGAGGTTCTCTTATTACCATTTTCTGTAAACAGTATATATAGAACTATGAGAACATATATACAGAACTTCTATAAAGAACTATGTGTTTCCATAGTTACAGACTACAAAACAAACCCTATGTAGTCAGATTCACTTAAAATTGTCCCTTATATTTTAACACGAATTAGCAGACACATGAGAGAGTAACCTTGAGACACATTTGCATAAGAGCTGTAGCCACAAAACGGTAGGATATTTTTTATCAAGACTATTTGCAGTTGCTTGATTGTTTTTTCATAAACTAAATGCAGCAATAACAAAACTGGCTGCAAATGTAGATATGCCCTTTAAATATGGTAGTCCGAATAAATACCTGGATGTTTACCCATTTTAAAGCAATAACTCATTAGGTCTTTCCATGTTAAATATTTACATTTTCCTTTCATTTTAACCATCGCCTGCACACTGTGTTGTCACATCTTTTCCTAAATCAGTAAATATTTTTGGGAAAACCATTCATGTAAGAATTATGTTTTTATCTCAGCTGGAATCACATGCTATTGTAAATTTCTACTTGCACACTTTGAGTGCTGGGCTGCATCAGCAAATTAATGTTCTTTCGCTTGTGCTGCGTCCAGTATATAATTTCTGCATTAAAATTGATTCATTAAACATTAGGCATTGACTGAATACATTGTATTTATTTTGAATCATTGAGTGTTGAAGTCAGATTTCAGACATGCTAAATTGCTACTATCCTAGCCGGTATATAGACGCCAGCTTAATTTATTTTCAAATAAGAAGCTGAATTTGCCAGCTCTATTGACCATAAAACTTTGGTGTACAGTAAACTGACTCTAATACACACCTTTCCTTTACAATTCACTTGATTATTTTTTGCAAACTTCAGTATAAATACACTGGAGGTTTTAGACTGCTCAGAAAAATTGATGTGAAATAAGATTTCCTGCCACCTACAGTTGGAGTTGTTAACTCGGTATTGATGTACTTTAATCCGATGAGTATTTTACTATTCTTTCTTTTACTATTGTACAATGGAAACTTTAGTAATAAACGAAATACTACATGAATTTAATTAGGTTTGGTCTGGCACACTAGAGGATTCTCCAGTGAGTTCAAGCTCTGACGCAATGAATGGCACAACAGATCCATCAGAAGACATCCATAACTGAAGCTAATGGTCCCAAGGAACCCAAGTGCGAAAAATGCTTTAACAGTATTTTTTTTATGTAAATGTGGTTGACTCATCACAGACATTGGTGGCATATCAGTGAAAAAATGCCACCAATGTACGAATGACGTGTCCCTGCTGATCGCTAGAATGAAGTGGCAGCTCTTTTTGGACACCATTATGTCACTTTGTCTACTGTAAGCTACGCACTTCTTTTTCTTGGCGGCCACATGGTTGGCCATTGACTATAATAACTGAACACCTCAACTGGCTTAAAATCTAAGCAACAAAACGAAACTAGAAAACACCACACCAACTCCTATGTAAAATGCCACTAATTTAACAAATGCCACACAACATTTGATAAATTTATCTCAAAATAAACTCCAAAATCCTGCCGTGAAACAAAATAAAAATGACACAAAATATGCCGACATTCGATACATGTTGACCACTGGATCTAATTACGGATATGATTTTAACTTTGCGATACAAATGACAGCTAAAGTGACTGCCTAGAGTGCAAATGTCTATTCAGAATTAGATTTTAGCCAAGAGCTAAGAACATCTTCCTAGCTGTTCAGGACACACACTATATATTGGTAAATCCTGCCACAAGCCATAAACATGGATGCCCAAGATTGGGCAAATATCTCAGCCACAGTCAATGTCAGTGTCATCTAATACATCGAACTACATGGACCACTGCAGTACATCATGTATGCGCTCCTTATGTGTCAAACACAAGAAAATGTTGGAGATCTTTTTATTCAGTTCAATTATTGAATAATTGGGTTTGTGCCATTTGGTCCTGGACAGATGGTTGGCACAGGATAATATGCAGGTTAAGTCACCTTGGGCTATATTAATCTTATTAACAGAGAGAAAACTACAACTTATCTAAAGGATTGATATCTAAGCTATCAGCTTTGATTAAGTCCGATCCCCCCAGGAAATATTTCACTCTTAAAAGCAGGAAAGAATTATGACCGAATTCTATATAATGTTGTTACGGTTCATTGAACTTAATCCCCGAACTACAAAACAGAATAAATTATAATGCAGCAGTGTGAGCAGCAGGATGTTATTATCATTTAATTGTGTTACACTATGAAGCCACTGTTGTATTTGTCATTTAGATGGTTAACCAATATGTCTGGTATTTATCTTCCAGGTGCCTCATTTTACATACGGAGACATTGATGGCTTACATGGTTACATGGATCTTTTCACTTGCCTTAATTAAACTAAAAGACATTTACACGGAAAACAAGTAGATCTTTGAACGTGTATTTACATATTCTTCTTTTAAAGCAAAATTTTCACAAATCATCAGTCCACAAATCCAATTTTTACAGTCATCTTTTGTTGCTAAGTAGAATTTAAAAAAAATGAACATCTGCTTTTTACAAAATTTGTTTGAACTGTATAAGCCACTTGCCACTTCATGATAGCCTTTTTAAAGTGGCGTTTCATGTGGTCCTAGTCAAGAGACTGAGGATAAGTAGGCAAAGGTAGGTAGAAACCCTTTGTGCTCATGGACATGGCAGTAACGCATTCTTTGCTGCAGATTTACAGGATTCGCAGCAAAATCCATGGCAAATATTGTCTGAACCTACCCTTACTTAGGGCCCTTTTACACCAGATAATATAAAGCAAACGAGCGTTCACAGAAAGCTCGTTACCAATAATTGCCCTGTGTAAACAGGGCAACGATCAGCCGGTGAACGAGCAAACGCCAAAACTATTATGGTGGTTGGCTGCACATCTCCCTGTGTAAACAACACAGTTGTGCTGTAAAGCACTATTACTGGGGCATTGTATGGCACTATTACATGCCCAAGTGAATGGAGTGGATTGGTGGTGTGACAGTAATACTATATTATAACAAGATAGACATTTCCAGTAATAAGTGTGCCCAATGAATAGGGAGCCCCACATTTTAGAGAGCACCAACTGTAAATACAGGCCTGGATTGGAGCACTGTTTCTCTAGCCCTGATACACTGTGTGATGCATAGTGCAGGGCTTGAAGGGGAGATGTATGATTTTTAAATAACATAAATAAGAAAAGCCATGCACCGCCATACTCAGACTCTGCACAGGGCATAACACAGTGGATCAGTTTAGTCTAGTGTTCCTTTAAAAAAAAAAAGGCAGTATCCAGCACTTAACCCCTTAATGACCAAGCCATTTTTTAAGTTTTTCCATCGTCGCATTCCAAGAGCTATAACCTTTTTATTTTTGCGTCAACATAGATGTATAAGGTCTTGTTTTTTGCGGGACAAGTTGTATTTTTTAATAGCACCATTTTGGGGGACATATTATTTATTGATTAACTTTTATTAACTTTTATTTGGGGGGAAATAGAAAAAAACCTGAAATTTCGCCACTCTTTTTCGCATCTTAAATCTACGCCATTTACTGTGTGATATAAATAACACAATAACTTTATTCAGCGGGTTGTTACGATTGCAACAATACCAAATTTGTATAGTTTTTGTATGTTTTACTACTTTTACACAGTAAAAACACTTTTTTTTCAAAATTATTTGATTTTGTGTCTCCTTATTTGAAGAGCCGTAACGTTTTTATTTTTTCGCCGATGCGGTTGTATGAGGGCTTTTTTTTTGCGGGAAGACTTGTAGTTTTTATTGGTACCATTTTGGAGTAGATGCGACTTTTTGATCACTTTTTATCACATTTTTTTTTAAGTCAGTATTCACAGAAAACAGCAATTTTTCCATAGTGTTTTATTACATTTTTTACGGCGTTCACCGTGCGGGTTAAATAATGTAATAGATTTATAGTCGGGGTCGTTACGGACGCAGCGATACCAAATATGTGTAACTTTTTTACTTTATTTTGTTTTTTTAATAGTAAAGCAGTTTGTAAGGGGAAAAGCTGGGTTTTTCATTTTTTTTCAATTTTTTTTTTAATTAACTTTATACAACTTTTTTTTCACTTTTTCACTAGTCCCACTAGGGGACTATAATATGTGATTCTGCGATTGCATTTATAATACACTGCAATACTTTTGTATTGCAGTGTATTACTGCCTGTCCGTTTAAAACGGACAGGCATCTGCTAGGTCATGCCTGCGGCATGATCTAGCAGGCATTCACTCCAGGCAGACCTGGGGGCCTTTATTAGACCCCCGGCTGCCATTAGAGACACAGACACTCGGTGATCGTATCGCCGGGTGTCGGTGGGAGAGAGAGGGAGCTCCCTCCCTCTCTCCAAAACCACTCAGATGCGGTGCACGCTATTGTGCACCGCATCTGAGGGGTTAAACGGGTGAGATCGATACTAATATCGATCTCACCCGGCAGAGCAGGGACGCTCCCAGCCCTCAGCTGCCTCTGGCAGCTGAGAGCAGGGAGATTTGACAGCTCACTGCTCTGTTTACTTATTCCGATGCCGCAACGTAAAAAGTCTATGGCATCGGAATAAGGCCCGTTAGTGACCGACGTAGAAACACGATTATTTACCATTTGCTGACTATCCGTCCTCATCCCCCAAACTCCATAACTTATTATGGATGATATATTAATATTGACCATATTGAGAAAAAAGTATTGCTGTGACGGTTACTGAAATGCTGATTGATTTTTGCAGACACAGCAATGCTGGATGTGAGGTATTTTATTTACTGTGTTCTTCGAGGATTCCATTACAGTAACATGAAATTACAGAAAAAGGTTTGGTTTATTTCTGTTTCTTTAAAGAAAATTATACCTACGTTGCAGTTTTGCCTTTCTAGAACAATATTCGGCAGAGCCAGTTGTGACAGATGTGCAGGATTTATTCTTGTACCATATAATGTTACAAACAGATTATTTATTATACATATTCCAATATGGCTAATGCATATGGCAGTAATCCTGCTGCAGATTCCTGGTGACGAATGCTCAGGATGTACAATGTATGAAATATAAGGAATATTTTGGACTGTTTATTTACATTCAGTTTTAGGATTTTCTGTTATATCTACAAATTGTTGAGACATTTTATGACTCTAAAGCTTATTATATTAAATGGACTGTAAAACTTAAAGGGGTTGTCCCAAGACAAAGGGGTTGTCCTATCTTGGGACAACCCCTTTAAGTTTTTTAGTCCATTTAACCACAGGATAGTTGATAACATGCTGATCGGTGAGTGTCCGACCCCCACTAATCATGAGAACGGGGTCCTGCTGCTCCATTCATTGTCTATGGCACTGCCGGCGATAGTCGAGCATTGTATTTGGCTATCCCCAGCAGTCCCATGGAAAGTGACTGGAATGGCAGTGTGCATGCTCGACCTGCCGCTCCATTCATTTTGTGAACGGTGGTGGTCCCAGCAGTTGGACCCCCACTGATCAGCCTGTTATCCCCTATCCCGTGGTTAGGGGATAACATTTAATCTTGGGACAAGCTCTTTAAAGTGATTGTTCACTTACAATAGTCATGTGATGGGCAAACAGGTATTGGGTTCTGATACACATACTGCAACTGCAATGATCCTAGCACCTGTGTGTCCATCACATGGCCATGGACAGAATTTGATCCACTGGACATAAACAATAAATGTTCCGACTGAATGACAACAAGCAGAAAGCTTGAAAACCGTGAGAAAATAATACAAAATTATACAAAAAAATAAAATACATTTTCTGAAACCGGACAACTTCTTTAAAATTCTTGTGGAAAATACATTTTATTCTTATACATTTTATCAATTTACAGTAGCATATCTCATGTTTCAGATCATGTTTACCACCTTGAGGATCTTACTTACATTACATTAACATTTTGTGCCCCATTGTTTAGGGTTGGCAGATCATCCTGTTCTCTCGGCTGCATTGTGTGTAAATATTCGCATTGTCCCCTCTGTGTCCACTTGGCTTCTGTTTTTACTGTTAAAGTTCCTTAAAACAGACAACTAAATGAATAGGTGCATTAAGGCCCTGATACACCGTCAAATTTTGGCCGGTGCAACGAGCGCCGATCAACAAGACATCGTTGATCGGCGCTCGCTTGCTCCTGTCACAAGGTGCTATGGATGGGGACGAGCGCTCGTTACTCTGATCGCTCGTCCCCATACATTATTATCATGTTTACACAAGGAGATGTGCTGCTGACAACGATAATATTTTAACGAGCATTTGCTTGTCCATTGGCTGATCGCTGTCCTGTTTACACAGGGCAATTTTTGGCAATGAGCGTTCTATGAATGATCACTTGCCCGATAATTGCCCAGTGTAAAACCCCCTTTAGAGTGGCTATACAAGATTAAAAATGATGGTCGATTTTATTTCCAGAAACAGTGCCATCCTTGTTTTTGGGCTGTTACTGGAATTGCAGCTCAGCCTCATTTAGCAATACCAGACAGCCCATGCACTGGAGTTGCTCTGCTTTCGGGGCGGGGGGGGGGGGGATCCTTTTTTGTTTTTTTTAGACATTGAAGTACTTAAAGTGAATACAACGATAGCAGAAGGCTGAAATAATGCTTCACTGAAATTTTACACAGACTGCTGCAGCAACCGGGAGGATCTGCAGGGTCTATTTACATGAGGACAGTAGATTGATGAAGCATTGATACACTGTCTACCTGCAAAAAAGATACAAGTAGCCAACATGTGTTCATTTACTGTCAATGAACTTTACTTACAGCTTGTCTCCTTCTTCTTCTTGTTAAATTGCCAAGATTGATCATTCAAACCTTGTAAGGCTATAAAGGTTATATCAGCCATAGAAAATGGAAAGAAGGTTCCTTTTCACCAATGAGGGGCACATAAATAGTAGTATAGAGTACCCATTACCTGCTGACTTTATCTTTATCATTTAAAAAACATATACATACAAATAATTTTCTAAATATAAATTTAAAAAAATGTTTAATAAAAATAATAACTCTGAAACTGTATGCCACTGGGTGGTTTCTGAGAAGACGCTGGACTTGCCAGGAGCCTCGAAAGCTGCCACCATACAGTATAATGCCCCCATAGTGCCTAATAAAAAAAATATAAAATAAATACTCACCTAGCCCTACTCCCATGACGAGTGGAGGAGATCTCTCTGCTCCTCCACTCTGTGCTATGAGTGGCTCAGGTCAGACAGGCGTGATGACGTCACTGCGTCGTCCTTGTCTGTGCTGAGCCGCTCACGATTGGCGTTACACAGTGAATGTTGAAGAAGGGAGCTGACGGTTCTGGAGACGCAGTTACAGTTGAAATCAGGACATACCACCGGCCACCCGGTACAGCTGGACATGGCCCGGAATCCGAAACTGTCCCGCTGAATCCGGGACGATTGGGTGGTATGTGAAAGGATCATTGCTTTTAATTATTACAGCACTGACACCTGAAACCTAAGATGTGCCTCTATTATATTTACACAGTACAGTAGGGAAGAGACGGAAACACGTAATACCAATACAGGATAAGAAAATTTTGTTCTTTCATTCTGATGTTAATACAAACTTTACACAAGAACTTGATATATGAAACAGATTTAAAAAAAAAAAAAGGAAATAACAAAAATTATAATAAATTTTTAAACGTACAATCCCTCCCATCTGCAGTCACAGTCCCCAGGATCAGCACATGGTCTCCAAAGTTCAACAGTCCATGAACATAGCATTTCCAAATACAGAGGCCCCATACATTTGCAGGGGCCCCATAATGCGGCACACAGAGTCCCAATGGATCCCCAGTATGGACATGTGGGCTCTCCATGTGCCTCCATATGGTGCCATATTGCTTCAAGAGGATAATACCTATGTAATACGTCACACTATAAAGCACATTATGATTTTTTTTCACAACGATTCTCAAGAAATTCAGTAGAGAAAAAAACCCATGTAAAGTCAGCGGAACATGGGGGCACAGTAAGGACCCATATAATTCTATGGACACTGTATTACATATCCATACCACACAGACCTATAATACAGCCATGTGCGTGAGCCCTAATGCAGTATATATTAAAGAGTTAGAGCATTAATTTTGTTGTACATTTTGTGCACCATCCAATTGTAATAAAAGTTTAGTCAACTACGCTTTTCGACCTAGTTGAAATAAAGGCATACCAAATCTATGTAAAAAATAGCACTCATCTGGCATACTGTATGTCCGGCCAATAGAGTTCTATGGACAGGTATAATGTATACATTGGGAGCATTTGCTGACGTATACAACGAACATAGAGCCCGGACTTGATGTGAACCTAGCCTAATAATAATCACAGGCAATAAAACATTTTAAAATCAGCTGCCAGTTGAAGCCCTGACTGAACTCCATTGACAGACTAGAGGAGACCATAAACAGTAATGGGAGCAACTCGGATAATAACTATGGCTATTTATATAGTTCTTTAATATATTAAAGTGACTCCCATATCCAGCTTCACTATAAAGACAAAAACGAGCAAATAAAATATATGAAAGAAATGAAAAAATAAAAGTGAAGTGTCTCTTCGATTTCTCGTGGTTAGAAAAATGGTAAAAGCTCCAAGCCGGTCGTTCTTGTTAATTTTATTACTGCCTAGAAATTTCTGAACACAGTCGGTTTGGATGGTCTGGGGGAAACATGATCTCATTTTGAACAGATGTACAAGTATGTTTTCTCTTAGGGGAAGTGAAGCGATCATCCTAAAAACTTGCACTATACACAATCTCACAGAGGACTGAAATCTGGGACTTGCAGATTACAAACCTCTAGGGATATGCAGATGTCTTCACTGCTCCAGCTACAGATTGACTCATTAAAATTACATTTCATTTACATTTTAGATTAATTTCTAATAAAGACTTTTTATGTGTTACATTTTTATTATATCTCGTGTTCATATCAGCATTTTTGCAAATAAGACTGTCTACACTTATCCTATACCCATGATCAAGGTGTTATCAGCCAAATCCTAGAGGCACTGAGCTGTCCAGCAGCAGTGGTGGGTGAAGATCGTTGGTTGGTACTTTTCTTTATGTGCTTCTGCATCATTCAGATAAGACCTAGAGGGAGCATGGGCTATCATCGGTGTGTGGATCAGGCAAGACCTTATATAATATTAACACTATTGCAAACAAGTTATGAGGCATTATGGCTCGAATTTGTTGGGCATTAAATATTAAAGTGTACGCTGCGCTATGGTTGTAAATGTATGGAGCACTATGTATGGTATAAACACTTATACCAGTGTTTTCCAACTTGTGGCTCTCCAGCTGTTGCAAAACTACAGCTGGTGGCTGTCAGGTCATGCTGGGAGTTGTAGTTTTGCAACAGCTGGAGAGCCACAGGTTGGGGAACACTGACTTGTAATAGTTATGTATTATATCTGGTATTATATACACACACTATGAGTGGTATTTTGTTGGTACTACAGCTGCTACTATTATACTCCTTTTTGGGAATCGTGGCTGATATTGTTATATAGTTCATATGGTTGGCAATACTATGGGTGGTATCATATTGAGATGGCCAGGATTAAAGGGTATTTCCACATTTATTTATTTTATTGCTTCAATGTATCTAAAATGAAACACAAAGCAAATTTGCAATAAGTTTTGATTAAAAATGTCCTATAGTTGAGTTTGCACAACTCCTCCACAAACCAATGTGTTTCCATGGTAACAGACAAAAACAAACTATTGGATTGTGCAGTCAAATTCCCTTCCATTGGTCCATTCCATACGTTAGGTGGGCTAGCAAAAATTATGGAACAGATACAATACAGTTGGAACCTATGATACCTTTTGGGCTCCGGTACATAAGCAAGACATATTTTCAACATATGTTCACCAATAATTGTCTCAACTTAAAAAACAATAATAAACAATCCACAAACACATAATGTCAAATAGTAAACATACTTTAATAAAAGTATGTTTACTATTTGACATTATGTGTCTATGTGAACAGATACAAAGGAGTATGAATGCAGGACCAGACTACACAGAGGTTGTAGTCTGTTACCATGGGTAAGCATAGATCTCCATAGAACCTGTAGAAACAAAACTATAAGACATTTTAAATCAAAACTATTTGCTAAGTTGCTTCATATTTCATTTTAGATACCTTGGGCCAATTTAAATAAAAAATTTGCAAAGGTACATATAGTCTTTCAATCTGAAAAATAACTATAACCTAATGAAATGGACTGCACATATGATGGTTCATTTATGACAGTCGTGGCAAAGAACACCAATTGCTGTAACCATAAAGACAAACTATAAAAAGATACTGAAAAAACATTTCTATAGAATACAGTTGTATTACAGGAACATATTCTGCAAGCCTCTAAGATCAGCCCCCATCAATCTCTGTTCTGGCCTGCCATCTTCGTGTCCTACATCCTCTTTTGTGTAGAGATTACAGGGACATGTTCTGTGAGGACTATATCAGCTCCCAACATTGTGCAAAGTACAGGGTGGGCCATTTATATGGATACACCTAAATAAAATGGGAATGGTTGGTGATATTAACTTCCTGTTTGTGGCACATTAGTATATGAGAGGGGGGAAACTTTTCAAGCTGGATGTTGACCATGGCGGCCATTTTGAAGTCGGCCATTTTGTATCCAACTTTCGTTTTTTCAATGGGAAGAGGGTCATGTGACACATCAAACTTATCGAGAATTTCACAAGAAAAACAATGATGTGCTTGGTTTTAACGTTACTTTATTCTTTCATGAGTTATTTACAAGTTTCTGACCACTTATAAAATGTGTTCAAAGTGCTGCCCATTGTGTTGGATTGTCAATGCAACCCTCTTCTCCCACTCTTCACACACTGATAGCAACACCGCAGAAGAAATGCTAGCACAGGCTTCCAGTATCCGTAGTTTCAGTTGCTGCACATCTCGTATCTTCACAGCATAGACAATTGCCTTCAGATGACCCCAAAGATAAAAGTCTAAGGGGGTCAGATCGGGAGGCATTATTTCAAGCATGGTTGCTTCAGTATATGTATTCACCACCAGTAAACATCACCTAGCACTCTCCCAAGTGCCCTCCTCTGCTTCCACCATCTCCTCAGAGCTTTCATAAATTCAATTGTTTTGTTGTTATAATAAGTACAATAAAAGCACAAAACAGTTTCACATTCAGGCCCTAAATATTTCTCACCTGTTCTACTGTAACTTACTACTAAAGGCCCTATTACACCGGCCAATAGTAGTTACTCCAATCACTCGTCCCCATATGACACCAATTGAGCGGTGTGAGGGCTTATTTTTTGCAGGATGAGTTGTAGTTTCTATCGGTATTACACAGGGAGATGTGCTGCCGACAATGAAAAAATATTAACTTTTTTAAAACGACATGATCAGCAGATGAACAAGCGTTTGCTCGTTCGTCTGCTGATCGTTCCCCTGTTTACACAGGGCAATTATCGGCAATGAGTGTTCTATGAACTCTTGTCTGCCCGATAATTGCCCAGTGTAAAAGGGCCTTTACTGTAATTCCACAAAATAAACTGGCTCTGCACATCATGTATGCATTAACCAGCTTGACCTCTCTGTCTAGTGGTTATTTGCCTCTGCTCTCTGTCACTTACTGGTTATTTGTTTTTTGTAGAATTTAATTCAAGGCTCCTTACTAGTCTACAAAGCTCTCTCCCATGCTGCAACCATTCTGTGCAAATCACTTTCCTGGTCCATAAGACTTGGTTCTAACATTCCAACTTTTAAGCGTGCCTTGAATACTCATTTCTTCAAGGAGGCCTATGTCACATACTCATACTCCATAGCCCGTACACAACCTGACCTGGTCACAATTGTTTTCAAAAGGTGTAATACTTAATTTCTCCTGTGGTGGTGCTAAAGGGAAATTCATTGCTATCAGGATCCCTCACAGATTTCATGTGATTGTTAGGGTCCCAACAGTGGGACAGCCTGTGATCAACTTATTGTCAGGGGAACATTCTAACAAGTAGAGATTGACAAAAATTCCCTGCCACCTACTTTTCTTTCCATTCCACTCCAATACATTATGCATTCCCATTTTTAAACAAAAAGACAAACATGACAGCAAATAGGTCACATAAGACAAATGTCAAGTAGGCCTTGAAGCAATGGGAATAACTTTAGAACCTCTGATGTAACGATTTGTAAAATTCTGTAGACTCATGTAAAACTGGGTTTGACTTTCTTCCTTGAATGCAGAAGAAGTCTCAAGAGGTAATTTACAAAGTATCATTAACTTTCATTACATGACATAAAATTGTATTTATGCCTTTCATTATAAACATTATTATGAACTCAGGATAAAATATTCATCATTATTAAAATCGTTAATTTAAATATTTGTCCATATTTTATTTACACCGCGCATCGTTGTACAGAAAATTAGTTCATCAATATTGGTTCTTGCCTCGATGGAGTTTACAATCTGAGATCAGAACTTGGCATCTCATTGCAGGGTGAGGGTATGTTCACATATGTATGTTTTTTGTTTTTTTTATTGGCTTTTTATATAAAAAAATTATTTTCATTTTTACCAAAAAAGTCACATCGCTAACCGCCTGGTACAGAAAGTCTTGGTGCTTATATGCCCCTATCTCCTTTCCTTTCTCTCCTATCCTAAGGTTAATTCACATCCTTGTTTGCTAACATTGTTAGATGAGTAGAGATGATCCCTGCACTGGTTCTCACCATTCATTAAAATAAGGGGTGCAGCCAACCTGGTCTGGGGTCCCTCTCTCCATTGGCGAGTCTCATGGTCAGCCTCCATGGTACGCAACACCCTTGCCAATTGGCATGAGTCTAGACGTTGAAAAATCTGGCATCTCCTACATCAGTAAAATATCTGCTACAGGTATATGTAAAGCACATGAATTCAGCTTTTACATGACAGAATAACAAACAGGTTTCTCCCTTTGCATTATCGACTTTAGAAGCACATTAATGAATAGAGAATATTGCTTAGGCTTGCAATACCTTCTCCATATGTTTCTACTTTGTTACTTAACGTTAAGGTTTCATTGGACTTCCATATAAGTGATCAATGGAAAGCCGTAATTACCTCACATTACCAATTATTGAACCTGCTGAGTGAAATAGCTCCTCAGCACCTTGGGCCCTGGACATTATGTGTAATAATAGCTACCATGGCGGTTTTCTAAGGTATTTCTTTGTATTACCAGTCAGTAATGTATGTGTTTCTGCCTCTAACAATCAGATTGGATTTTGAGATAACGAGAATGAAAATGTTTTATAAGGAGAAAAATGAGGCAAGAGAAAATATTAAAATATTTAGAAATTAGTGAATTACCGAATGGTGTGGCCATACCGGTCCGCCATCAGAAATATCTGGGTCCATACGGGCAAATAGTCTGAGCCCCTGAACTCCCTATTATTTCCATCAACTTCAATCCCTTTATACCCTGTTGAGTACATTTGGTGGGCACCTGAGAAAGTCTTTTATACTTCCTCTCAAGCGGAATGACCTACTTATTTTAAAATAAATTAAAATATTATTATCTTTTTCAGCCTCTCAGGTCCATATCATATTTATTGGTCCAGGGGAGGGAGAACAGAATACTAATTATTGACTTACACTTATGTGAAATTAAGACACTATGTTGGGAACCAGGTTGGCACATCATTGACTGGCTCCATTACTGATGACAAACATGCTCGTCATGAGCGGGGAAAAATCTGATCTCATTTAACCCGTTCGGGACGAAGCCATTTTTTGATTTTTCATTTACGTTTTTCACTCCCCGCATTCCAAGAGACGTAACTCTTTTATTTTTCCATCAATAGAGTGGTGTGAGGGCTTATTTTTTGCGGGAGGAGTTGTTGTATCTTTTAGTCCTATTTATCGTTCCATATAATGTACTGGGAAACTGAAAAAAATAATATTTGCAGGCTGAAGTTGGAAAAAACTTGGATTCCTCAATAGATTTTTGTGTTTAGTTTTTATGGCTTTCACCGTGTGGTAAAAACGTCAACTTATCTTTATTCTGTGATTTATATAGATCCCAAATTTATATAGAGTTTTTCATATTTTACTACTTTTATTGATAATAAACTTTTCGTTAAAAAACAAAAATGTTTTGTGTCACCACATTCTGAGAGCCATACGTTTTTTATTTTTTCACCGATTGAGCGGTGTGAGGGCTTATTTTTTGCAGGACGAGCTGTAGTTTCTATTGGTACAATTTTTTGGGTAAGTAGAACTTTTTGATAATTTTTGATAAAAAAGAATTTGAGAGCTAAGTTGACCAAAAAACTGCGATTTTGGCGTTGTAATTTTTTTTTTGCGGCGTTCACCGTGCGCATTAAATAACGCTATATTGTAATAGTTCACCATTTTACGGACGCAGAGATGCCAGTTTTGTTAACTTTTTTATTTTTTTACATTTATTTAGGGGGAAAGTGGGAAAAGTTTTTTTTTTTAAGTTTTCATTTAAAAAAAATGTTTTCACTACTAAAAACTTTTTTTCACTTTTTTTTTACAAACTTTATTAGCCCCCCCTAGGGGACTTGAACAAGCGATGATTAGATCGCTGGTACAATATACTGCAATACTAATGTATTGCAATATATCCTCATTTTTACCGGCTTCTGTTAAGCCCTGCCAGGCAGGGCTTAACAGGCAGGGCAGGGCTTAACAGAGGCACAGTGAAGGAAGCCCTGGGGGCCATTATTAGGCCCCTGGGCTGCCATAACAACCGTCGTCATGCGGGGGGGGGGGGGCGATGAGCTCTTTTCAACGCCTCACATGCTGCGGTCTTGATTGACCGCAGCATTTGAGGGGTTAAACAGCCAGGAACAGCGCGATCACTGTTTCAGGCTGTTAGTCCCGGGTGTCCACTGTAAAGTACAGCCAACTCGAGCAGCATATGGAGCACGCCCAGCGCGTGAGTGGGCTCCAAACATCACTCCCACACCCAAACGTAATAGCACGTCTGGGTGCGCAAAGGGGTTAAGCTTTTGAACACCACGATCAACATTGATACTGAAGGGACCCCCCTTTGATAGCATGACATGAAGTCCCTGTGACGCGATCGATGCATTACCTGGTATGGGCATACAGCCCAGGGTCGATGGAGGGACCCCATGGTTGTCTGACGATATTGCTTAATGTTTGCCCTAACAACTGCTTGTATACTAATAGTGCATAGGCTAATGTACTGACATATAGATATATTCCACTACATTATAGTTAAACAAATAAAATTTTTATCTATGGGATAAAAAAATAAATAAAAATGAATAGAAAAAAGTATTTGGTATTGTCACGACCATAACAACCTATACAATAAATTGATAGCATCATTTTTGTATTCTGTAAAACAAAATAAATACAAAAACTGCAGCAGAATTTCTTCTTTACAGCATTTTTTCGCTGAATAAAAATTCATATAAATTGAACACTAATGTATATATACAAAAAAAAAAAAAAAATTGTTCTGGTCCTCAAGGGATTTCATAAGGCCCTTTTGTTTCAAATGTAACTTTCATGCAGTAACTGGTGGGCAGCGGGTAGCTGGCAACCAATAGGTGAGGGTTAGCCTCTTACTTGCCTGGGCTCCTTCCAGCAGTTCCTCCTATACTGCCCTGATGGTGTCCTTGTTAACACACATATAAATAAGGTGGCTTCAAATAATCTTGATTATAATACAAGTTCTTTCTGCCAGTTTACAATGAGTAGAAATCTTATTATGCAGCTTTTATTGCCTGGTTTAGCCTTGCTCCTATTAAATTAAAGGGGTTGTCTGGTCATGGGGCAGTTTTTATATTGATGTCCGACTCCTATCCATAGGATAGGGCATCAGTATATGATCGGTAGGAAGTCTGACGCATGGGCCCCGCACCAATGTTCCGGCTGCCTCCGGCACCAGAAGCTATACAGTGAATAGGTGCCGAGCTGCAGTGTGGCAGCATGGCCGCTATATAGTGGTCAGAGCCATCTGCATTACGGCACCAACCACTGCATAACTTCCAGAACATAACTTGCAGATGTCAGACTCCCATCGAACATATACTGATGACCTATCCTATGGATAGATCATCAGTATGAGAAAACGCCCGGTGCCCAGACAACCCCTTTAACTACAGTAATGCGGTCGCCTTTAGATTGAAATTCCTGCAGGTATATCAAAGCTGTGTGTGTGCACAAAGAAACCAAAGATAACAAAACTTATTCTTACCCGGGTTCGGCTTAGGTTAGGATCAGAAGGTCCTCTGGTGGGCCCAGGTTCTCACACTATAACAGAACCCATCTACAACATTTCCCATGAGGACCACTACGGCTGACATTTGGATCACATTCTTAAGACCCACAGTTTAAGATGATGAAATTTGCCCCATTCCGGTGCAGTGCTGAGGTTGTAAACTTTTTAGTTCATTATTATTCTTTGCTTCCACCTTACCAGTACCATAGCAGCTCAATACTATTCCATTCCCTCTGCAGAGCTTTATAAAAAGCATCAAGTGCCCCTCCGGCATCTCACACACTGCATGTTCTCCTCTTTTATTCAAACATCTTAGAATCATCTCGCCCAGAGTAATGTTTTCCATCCATACTCAGTCCTCCACCATCTGATATCTATGTTCTTTGCACATTTTAATCTTTTCTACGTTTAATGTGTTTCAGCATCACAAAGTCCTCTTTTCTGTGGCAGATGGCACTGGTATTTGCCATCAACTATAGGAAGCCAATGAAGCCATTAAATCCAAGCATGTACTCTTAAGACGTTTGTTTCTCAAACTGCAGACTTCGATCTTGTCTCTTAAGACAGTAGTGGACACCTTTATATGAAATCATAAAATATTCTTGGCAATCTGATGCATGGAATAGTCTTCGTTTCACAAAACTTCTTTAGACTCATGCATTTCTTGAAAAGGCTACAGTATGTAAATAGACAGAAGTGCAGAACCATGGAGGAAATTTTATTTTGCCAAAACATTTGTATGCGCAATTTTCTGACTGCACAAGTATATGGAACTGTTTTACCAGTATCTACTCTGTGGGCACTGCTATGCTGCAGTGTGATAATTCTTGGGCACCATGGTATGGGCAATTCGGTGATTACTGTGCTGTCACTACTATTTAGCCTGCACGTCCTGGGTACAACAGGTACCACCACTGTGTAGGTACTATGTGGGAATATTCGGCTGTGAACACTACTATTTGGAATAACAAGCTTTGCATCTAGAGGTATACTACACTTTGAAAATACCATGTAATTAAATTTTAAGGACTAATTGACTAAATTAGTGTTCTTCCAAAACAGCTATGACTCCCATGGGTCTCGTTGTTTCCACGATATTTCCCTTTTACTTTTAAAAAATCCCTATCTAAATCATTTGCATTAAACTGAAAAAATTAGAAAGACTCGGAGAGTGAATCTATAGGGGTTTGGTGCAGCAAAAAAATAACCACCATTGTTCGGTATAATACTCACAATCTAATTCAGGAATGCCATACAAGAGATCCCTCGACACAGCATCCAGGCCATCAACCGTTATTAGGAAATTGACATTTAGTATAGCAAAACATGCAGATGAAGCCATCTTTATCTTGACTTTTAAATACACAACTGGCAAGACAATTTAAAGGGG
Organism: Rhinoderma darwinii; assembly: GCF_050947455.1. Lineage (NCBI taxonomy): Eukaryota > Metazoa > Chordata > Amphibia > Anura > Rhinodermatidae > Rhinoderma > Rhinoderma darwinii. The sequence continues at coordinate 29,772,690 of NC_134692.1, forward strand.
TTTTCCCATCAGGGGCATTTACGGCATATCCTGTGGATAAATGTCAGATAGATGTGGGTCCGACCTCTGCGATATGATTCCCGACTATGAAGAAGAAAACAGCATAGCTCGCTGAGCTATGCTGTTTCTGTAAGTCCCATAGTAGTGAATGGCAGTTAAGGAAACAGCGTAGCATGCAAGCTACGCTGTTTCCATAACTACCATTCAGTTCAATGGGACTTACAGAAACAGCATAGCTCAGCGAGCTATGCTGTTTTCTTCTTCATGGACGGGAATAACACAAGTCAGCCGGAGCACAGAGAGGTAGAGCGGGGGTTTAGGGGGCCCCATTCTAGAAATAGGTGCGGGTTCCAGAGGTGGGAACCGCATCTGACATTTACGGCATATCCTGTGGATATGTCATAAATGTCCCAGACAGTGAAACCTCTTTAATTGGACTTGTTCACTAGTTTAGGTAATGCCCAATCTCCTAGCTAATCTGATAGGCGCTGTCAAACAGATAATACTAGTGAAAATTGTGTCCTAAAACTTTTATTATTTAAAAGTTATCAGCTTTTTTCTAAATATGCAAATGAGCCATTATTAGACAAGTGGGAGGTAACAGCAGTGATTCTTCTGAGGTGGAGTCTTCTCATAGCCTCTGACGCTGTCCTATCAGCATCAAGCTGCTTCACACAGTGTGAGAGACTGAGGCTGCAGGGAAAAGGGAACACTTCAAACAACCATATCTCAAGATGTGGTCCACTGTGATCGTAGTTCTAGCTGTGAAACAACCGGAGTTATCACCAGTTGAAAACACAGTCGGGAATGGAAGCTGTATACTATATGATCACGCTGTATTGCTGGGCAGGGAAGAGGAGAACTGTATGATGCTGATTAGACAGCGTCATACAGAAAACATTACACCACCCAAAGAGAAAAGAAAGAGTCACCTCCCATTTGACAAGTATAGCCAAATTCGCATATTTAGAAAAATGCTCATTACTTTGCAAATAATAAACTTATTTTTTTTTTAAATTACACTGTAGTTATCAGCATCATAGTGCCTATTAGATTAGTTAGGAGATAGGGTATTAATAAACTAGTGACAGATCCACTTTAAGTGGTAATTTATTTTGCTGCATTAAGTTATCAGAGTCATGATTAGAATTCACAGTAAAAACCCAAAAACAAAGCACAGTGATTTCAAGCTACTACAGGACTGCTGTGTCCCTGTAAAACACAGTTAAAACACATAAAAGACAAAAAACAGATTGTCCGACAGCTCCTATTCATATCAAATTTTCATCTCACCAACTCATTAGATGGAAAAAAAAAAAACGATAAATGTGACATTGCGTGTCAGTCCAGACTTCCTTGAGTTTTATTCTACTGGTTGCTTCTCTCAGTGACTCCTCCTTACGCCGGGTGCCCACGGGTCGAATACGCTGAATAAAACTATGTCGAGTATTTGATCTAGATCCCGCAGGCCTTTCGGTCCGATAAACCGCTCGATGCGAAGGGAGAAGTATGGAGCAGGCTTACGGCTGAGCCTGCTCCATACACTGTGGGTGCCAGCCGAGTATTACATCTGACACCATGCACTTGCGCTGTTCCTCCCCGTTTAACCACTTAGATGCTGCAGTCAATCGCGGCTGTGCTATCTAAGCCGTTAGAAAGAGAGGGGCCCCCTCCGACAACCCAACCCCCCGCGATGCGATGCCATGGCAGGCCCCCAGGTCCGCCCTCAATCTGCCTCTGTTGAGCCCTGCCTCTACCAGGGCTTAACAGAAGCATGTAAAAATGACAATATACTGTAATACATTAGTATCTGCCGATCGCTGGTTCAAGTCCCCTAGGGGGAGTAAAAGTTTAATAAAGTTTTCAGTTTTGAAAAAATATATAAAAAAGTTCAAAAAGACCCATTTTCCCATTTTTCCTCTAAAGTAATGTAAAAAAGAATAAAAACAAACAAAATTGGTATCGCCTCTTCCGTATAAGTCCAAACTACTACATTATACCAATATTTAACTCGTACAGTGAACGCCGTAAAAAAAAAAAAGTAAAAAATAAAACAGAATTGCAGCTTCTTAGTCAACATAGCGCTAAATTTTTTTTTTATAAAAACTCATCTAATAGTCGTATGTCCCAAAATGATACCAATAAAAACTACAGCTCGTCCTGGAAAAAAAAAGCCCTTACACAGAATATGCGACACCAAATTTTTTTTTGAACAAATAGTTTTTCCTTTGTTTTACAAGTAATAAAACATTTTTAAAAAACTATATAAAGTTAGTATCGCTATAATCGTATTAACTAGCAGAATAAAGTTGATTTTTTTATCCCACTTGCGCGTTTCAACGCCGCAACTGGCGCGATGACGTCATTGCGCCATTTGCATCATTGAAAGACGCTGATTGGCAGGGTGCCTCTCATTTCTATAGGAAATATACTCTGCAGTTCATATGAGGTGTATTTTAAGGCTGCAGAATTAATAAAAATGCCTTGTAAAAATACGCTTCATAAAAGAGAAGTGACATGTCACTTCTTGAAACGTTTTATAGGCTGATTTTTTCCTGATTTTCCTGTTTCCCATTGTTACCTCAAAAAACCCTTCGAAAATATGCCTCAAAATACGCTTCAAAAACACTTTAAAAAACCATCTCCAAAAACACCTGGATTCAGAGGCTGTAAACTCCGGAAATCAACCTGATATTGATTCCTTTATGGAAGCAGAAGGGCAAAAAAAGCTCTTAGTCAATAAGATCATATAACTTATTTATTTATGACTCGTGTGGGCAGCAGTTGCACAATGACAGTGTGGTCATGCCGCCATTGCACTCTTGTCTGCTGCTCAGCACATCCTTCTAGCTTTTACAGATGAGAAAGAGGGACAGGAATATGCAGCAAAATATATATAAATACATATATATCAAAACATTATTACATTATTAATGCTCTGTACAGAGTTGTCTTGGCAGTAACTCAATGTATTTGGCTGCTAACAGACTGTACATTGAGAGCATGTGGGAAGCAAAGAGGGGGGGGGGGGGACACACTGTTTTTATATGATTTCTTTCTTTGTGCATTAGTATGAACTAAAATAAATTCACTCACATTTGTAAACATATGATTTAAGATTGGATTAGCGTGAAGTTTGCCTTTCACTGATACTTGCAAAAAGATGATAGACAGACAGACAGACAGACAGACAGACAGACAGATAGATAGATAGATAGATAGATAGATAGATAGATAGATAGATAGATAGATAGATAGATAGATAGATAGATAGATAGATAGATATGAGATAGATAGATAGATAGATAGATAGATAGATAGATAGATAGATAGATAGATAGATAGATAGATAGATAGATAGATAGATAGATGATAGATAGATAGATAGATAGATAGATAGATAGATAGATAGATAGATAGATAGATAGATAGATAGATAGATAGATAGATAGATAGATAGATAGATAGATAGATATGAGATAGATAGATAGATAGATAGATAGATAGATAGATAGATAGATAGATAGATAGATAGATAGATAGATAGACAGATAGATAGATAGATAGATAGATAGATAGATAGATAGATAGATAGATAGATAGATAGATAGATAGATGATAGATAGATAGATAGATAGATAGATAGATAGATAGATAGATAGATAGATAGATAGATAGATAGATAGATATGAGATAGATAGATAGATAGATAGATAGATAGATAGATAGACAGATAGACAGATAGACAGATAGATAGATAGATAGATAGATAGATAGATAGATAGATAGATAGATAGATAGATAGATAGATAGATAGATAGATAGATAGATAGATAGATAGATACAGGGTAAAGTGTAGATATGTTGACAGCACTCAGTCCAAAAATGTAGTAGTGAAATAAAGGCGTTTAATCCAACTCAGTCCAACATGTAATGTTTTGTTTGCCTTTTTCATGCTACTACCTGTATGGACTGGGTGCTGTCATTATATCTACATTTTCTATTTACTGTGTATGGTTGAGTCGGACCAATCCCATAAGGTGACGTGCACCGGAAAGACTTTCACTCTGGTGCTTCTTACAATTTTTCCCTTGTTATAGGGTAATAAAAAAATACGTCATGTGCATTCATGTCAAAATAAATTAGGAAATAAAGCAGTTTTTCAGATATGCTGCCATCTAGCGGCCAAACAGGTTACAGTGCAATAGTGACCTTATCAGTAGAAGGCAGGTTATTAATGACAGAGTGACAAGTTTATTGTAATATCTGACATAATAGCAATATTAGAGTATAGTGATGTGATGCTGTGGTGTGTGCGCGTCTTAACGCGAGCCAGAACGTGCTGATCGAGGGGGCCTATGTCAGGATTTCGGGAGTACTGGAGCAGAGAAGTTGGCTTACAGGTGTGGCAAGGATCAATGATCTAGGGAGTGTGGGCAGAGCTTGCTGAAATAAGTTTAGTCTAAGGGTATGTTCACACGCTTAGCAAAAAACGTCTGAAAATACGGAGGTGTTTTCAAGGCAAAACAGCTCCTGATTTTCAGACGTTTTTGAAGCCACTCGCGTTTTTCGCTGCCTTTTTTACGTCTGTTTTTGGAGCTGTTTTTCTATAGTCAATGAAAAATGGCTCCAAAAACGGCTTAAGAAGTGACATGCACTTCTTTTTCGTCGCCGTTTTTTTACATTAAAAAATGGCCCGTCGGAACAGAACGCCATTTTTCCCATTGAAATCAATGGGCAGATGTTTGGAGGCTTTCTGCTTCCGATTTTTCAGCCGTTTATGGCCCGAAAAATGTCCGAAAATAAGCCGTATGTTCATACCCTAAGAGGAATTCCAGAATCAGTGTCTGATGATGAACTATTGAGGTTTATCTGGGACATGATGACCGTTGTATAGCCTGAAGCTTCTGATTTAAACTTCATCATAGATAGAGCAGATATATTTGGTAAACCTAAATATATTTTTGTATCTGCCCCAGAAACCTAAGGCAGGGACGTAGCTAGGGGGGGGGGGGGCAAGCGGGGCATGTGCCCCGGGCACTGTTCGGAGGGGGGCGCCAGCGCCACCTCCTCCTGCACTATAATTGTACCTGTGTCGCAATGTCGCAAGGACACAGGTACAATTAGAAGCAATGAATGACCGGGCACGTTCCGTGCCCGGCCATTCAGCGCCTTTCCATGAATGAAGCGACTGGTACCTTTTGTACCAGTGACGCTTCCGTCGATGAAAGGCGCTGACTGACTGGCAGGGAAAGTCATCCTGCCCAGCCAATCAGCGCCTTTCATAGACACTGCGTTCAACCCCCTGGAGACCTGCGCAGAAGAGAGCAGGTCTCCATGGCTGCCGGACGGCGTGGGAGCGGGAATTAGGTGAGTTTGAATTTATTTTATTTTTTTAATTGCAATAGAAGTGTGGCTGTATCTGCGGGGGGGGGGGGGGGGACTTTATCTGCGGGGGGTGTCTATCTACAGGGGGACTATATCTACAGGGCTGGTCTATATACAGGGGGACTATAACTACAGGGCTTGGCTATATACAGGGGGACTATATCTACAGGGCTGGGTATAGTATATAGCCCCCTGTAGATATAGCCCACCCCTGTATATGGTGCTCCATAGATAGCCCACCCCAGTATATAGCCCCCCCTGTAGATCTAGTCGCCCTGTATATAGCCCCCTGTAGATATAGCCCACCCCTGTAGATATAGCCCCCCTGTATATAGCCCCCCTCTGTAGACATTTGTAAACATATGATTTAAGATTGGATTAGCGTGAAGTTTGCCTTTCACTGATACTTGCAAAAAGATGATAGACAGACAGACAGACAGACAGACAGACAGACAGATAGATAGATAGATAGATAGATAGATAGATAGATAGATAGATAGATAGATAGATAGATAGATAGATAGATAGATAGATAGATAGATAGATAGATATGAGATAGATAGATAGATAGATAGATAGATAGATAGATAGATAGATAGATAGATAGATAGATAGATAGATAGATAGATAGATAGATAGATAGATAGATAGATAGATAGATGATAGATAGATAGATAGATAGATAGATAGATAGATAGATAGATAGATAGATAGATAGATAGATAGATAGATATGAGATAGATAGATAGATAGATAGATAGATAGATAGATAGATAGATAGATAGATAGATAGATAGATAGATAGATAGATAGATAGATAGATAGACAGATAGATAGATAGATAGATAGATAGATAGATAGATAGATAGATAGATAGATAGATAGATAGATAGATAGATAGATAGATGATAGATAGATAGATAGATAGATAGATAGATAGATAGATAGATAGATAGATAGATAGATAGATAGATAGATAGATATGAGATAGATAGATAGATAGATAGATAGATAGACAGATAGACAGATAGACAGATAGATAGATAGATAGATAGATAGATAGATAGATAGATAGATAGATAGATAGATAGATAGATAGATAGATAGATAGATAGATAGATACAGGGTAAAGTGTAGATATGTTGACAGCACTCAGTCCAAAAATGTAGTAGTGAAATAAAGGCGTTTAATCCAACTCAGTCCAACATGTAATGTTTTGTTTGCCTTTTTCATGCTACTACCTGTATGGACTGGGTGCTGTCATTATATCTACATTTTCTATTTACTGTGTATGGTTGAGTCGGACCAATCCCATAAGGTGACGTGCACCGGAAAGACTTTCACTCTGGTGCTTCTTACAATTTTTCCCTTGTTATAGGGTAATAAAAAAATACGTCATGTGCATTCATGTCAAAATAAATTAGGAAATAAAGCAGTTTTTCAGATATGCTGCCATCTAGCGGCCAAACAGGTTACAGTGCAATAGTGACCTTATCAGTAGAAGGCAGGTTATTAATGACAGAGTGACAAGTTTATTGTAATATCTGACATAATAGCAATATTAGAGTATAGTGATGTGATGCTGTGGTGTGTGCGCGTCTTAACGCGAGCCAGAACGTGCTGATCGAGGGGGCCTATGTCAGGATTTCGGGAGTACTGGAGCAGAGAAGTTGGCTTACAGGTGTGGCAAGGATCAATGATCTAGGGAGTGTGGGCAGAGCTTGCTGAAATAAGTTTAGTCTAAGGGTATGTTCACACGCTTAGCAAAAAACGTCTGAAAATACGGAGGTGTTTTCAAGGCAAAACAGCTCCTGATTTTCAGACGTTTTTGAAGCCACTCGCGTTTTTCGCTGCCTTTTTTACGTCTGTTTTTGGAGCTGTTTTTCTATAGTCAATGAAAAATGGCTCCAAAAACGGCTTAAGAAGTGACATGCACTTCTTTTTCGTCGCCGTTTTTTTACATTAAAAAATGGCCCGTCGGAACAGAACGCCATTTTTCCCATTGAAATCAATGGGCAGATGTTTGGAGGCTTTCTGCTTCCGATTTTTCAGCCGTTTATGGCCCGAAAAATGTCCGAAAATAAGCCGTATGTTCATACCCTAAGAGGAATTCCAGAATCAGTGTCTGATGATGAACTATTGAGGTTTATCTGGGACATGATGACCGTTGTATAGCCTGAAGCTTCTGATTTAAACTTCATCATAGATAGAGCAGATATATTTGGTAAACCTAAATATATTTTTGTATCTGCCCCAGAAACCTAAGGCAGGGACGTAGCTAGGGGGGGGGGGGCAAGCGGGGCATGTGCCCCGGGCACTGTTCGGAGGGGGGCGCCAGCGCCACCTCCTCCTGCACTATAATTGTACCTGTGTCGCAATGTCGCAAGGACACAGGTACAATTAGAAGCAATGAATGACCGGGCACGTTCCGTGCCCGGCCATTCAGCGCCTTTCCATGAATGAAGCGACTGGTACCTTTTGTACCAGTGACGCTTCCGTCGATGAAAGGCGCTGACTGACTGGCAGGGAAAGTCATCCTGCCCAGCCAATCAGCGCCTTTCATAGACACTGCGTTCAACCCCCTGGAGACCTGCGCAGAAGAGAGCAGGTCTCCATGGCTGCCGGACGGCGTGGGAGCGGGAATTAGGTGAGTTTGAATTTATTTTATTTTTTTAATTGCAATAGAAGTGTGGCTGTATCTGCGGGGGGGGGGGGGGGGGACTTTATCTGCGGGGGGTGTCTATCTACAGGGGGACTATATCTACAGGGCTGGTCTATATACAGGGGGACTATAACTACAGGGCTTGGCTATATACAGGGGGACTATATCTACAGGGCTGGGTATAGTATATAGCCCCCTGTAGATATAGCCCACCCCTGTATATGGTGCTCCATAGATAGCCCACCCCAGTATATAGCCCCCCCTGTAGATCTAGTCGCCCTGTATATAGCCCCCTGTAGATATAGCCCACCCCTGTAGATATAGCCCCCCTGTATATAGCCCCCCTCTGTAGATATAGCCCCCCTGTGTATAGCCCACCCCTGTAGATATAGCCCAGCCCTGTAGATATAGCCCAGCCCTGTAGATATAGCCCAGCCCTGTAGATATAGCCCCCCTGTATATAGCCCCCCTCTGTAGATATAGCCCCCCTGTGTATAGCCCACCCCTGTAGATATAGCCCAGCCCTGTGTATAGCCCAGCCCTGTAGATATAGCCCAGCCCTGTAGATATAGCCCAGCCCTGTAGATATATCCCAGCCCTGTAGATATAGACCAGCCCTGTAGATATAGCCCAGCCCTGTAGATAGCCCACCCCTGTAGATATAGTCCCCCTGTAGATATATCCCAGTCCTGTAGATATAGCCCAGCCCTGTAGATAGCCCAGCCCTGTAGATAGCCCACCCCTGTAGATATAGTCCCCCTGTAGATATAGTCCCCCTGTAGATATAGTCCCCCTGTAGATATAGCCTACCCCTGTATATAGTCCCCCTGTAGATATAGCCCACCCCTGTATATAGTATCCCACAAATAGCTCCCCCTATAGTGCTCCACAGAAAGCCCACCCCTGTATATAGCCCCCTTGTACATATAGTCCACCCCTGTATATAGTGCTCCACAGATAGCCCACCCTTGTATATAGTATATACAGGGGTGGGCTATCTGTGGAGCACTATATACAGGGGTGGACTATCTAGTGGAGCACTATATACAGGGGTGGACTATATGTACAAGGGGGGCTATATACAGGGGTGGGCTATCTGTGAAACACTATATACAGGGGTGGACTATATGTGGAGCACTATATACAGGGGTGGGCTATATCTACAGGGGGGCTACATACATGGCTGGGCTATCTGTAGAGCTCTATATACAGGGGTGGGCTATATCTACAGGGTGCTATATACAGGGGTGGGCTATCTGTAGAGCACTATAGGGGGAGTTATTTGTGGGACACTATATACAGGGGTGGTCTATATGGGGGCACTATCTATAGGGGCTCTATGGCAGGCACTATCTACAGGGGGCACAGTGTGTGTGTGTGTGTGTGTGTGTGTGTGTGTGTGTGTGTGTGTGTGTGTGTGTGTGTGTCACGGTGTAAGGTGCTATTATAATTAGAGGTGCAGTGTATGGCGCTATTATATTTAGGGGCGTAGTGTGTGGTATAATGATAACTTTATATTTATTTATAGGTGCAGAAATGTTGGAAAAGTGAGAAGCTGAAGACATCTGAGCGGCAAACTGCAGAAATGGACCGGGAGAAGTCGTCATAGAGGTCTGGACCAAATGGAGAAAAAGAACTAGAATCTGAGACATCACCGGTGAGTCACTTAATGTAAATGTTCACTCTGCCTCTAATCAGCACTGTAGTCACTGTATGATCTGCAGCGAGATGATTATGATAGGATTTATTTTTTGTGAAACGGCATCTCCCAGCATATCCTCACCATTGTTCGGGCTATGCTGGGAGCTGTAGTTTTACGCCGTACACACCTATACGGCAGGGGTTGCACTAAATTGAGCTGTATTTGTGCTGGTGCTGTATATATGTACTGAGCTTGGTTCTGGTGTTGTGTATAGAACCATATTGTTTGTAAAATGTACAAATAATTTTATGCTCGCGTTACATAAAAAGAAATGACACGTCGATTGGTAGAGAAAACAAACACGGCGAGGGGGAAGGAGATGTTGGGAAAGAGGTTGGGGGGGGGGCGCCAAACTGAATCTTTGCCCCGGGTGCTGGAGAACCTAGCTACGCCTCTGCCTAAGGGTATGTGCACACGATAACTGCATTTATGTCTGAAATTACGGAGCTGTTTTCAGGAGAAAACAGCTCCTGAATTTCAGACGTAATTGCATGTACTGGCGTTTTTCGCCGCGTCTTTTACGGACGTAATTTCGAGCTGTTCTTCGTTGAAGTCAATGAAAAACGGCTCCAATTACGTCCCAAGAAGTGTCCTGCACTTCTTTTGACAAGGCTGTTATTCTACGCGCCGTCTTTTGACAGCGACCCGTAAAATGACAGGTCGTCGGCACAGAACATCGTAAGACCAAGATGTTTGCCGACATATTGGAGGCGTTTTTTCAGACATAATTCGTTTAAAGGTAGACTTGCCAGAAAAGTTTAAAAACTGGCGTTTTTCTCTGCCACACTCACAAAGTGAAGTGGATTTAAAGTGGTTCTCGGATGACCAAAAATTGCATTGCAATAATATATTTATGTGAAAATAAGTAACTTACTAATGTACTTTAATTTAAAATTCTGTACTAAATAGTGCAGTTCAAATCTCGTGAATTGTTTTCCGGCAGTCCTGGAGCTTTTCTAATAATGATGATGCGCCGACACTGCCCCACGTGACTGAGGGCTTGCTTCCTGTGCTGTTGATGTCGGCTTGTTATCAAGAACATGATCGCAAGGGGCAGTCACATTGCCTATAGCTGGAGTCCCCGAGCAGAGCATCAGCTAGCGCTTTGCAAGGGACACCAGCCCTGCTACCGACGTCCATATTTGGTCAGTGACTTCAGGGGTTTCCTATAGATGGAGTTTTTACTAAGATTGCTAGATCTCTATAATCTAAACCGGGATCAGAATGCAAATGATGCCTACCAGGGAAAAATATGGTGAACGGTCCCTCGATAGCAAACACCAAAAATATTAATTTCAGATCCCATTTATTATTTCTATTCTTAATTGTATTTAATATTTGTTGTTTGTGTGGTAGTGGTGCTATCATTATTCACCACCTTGACTGCTACTAAAGCTCCTGCTGACTAGCAAAAGTAGGTATAGAAACAAATAAATTGGAATAGGAAGAATGGCTGGGTTCAAATTGCTGCGGTATTACTGCTTGTGAGTAGTCCTATACATGGCAACACTGTTACAGCTCGTATTGACAGCATTGATAAAACTGTGCGGCTACTACTTTGAATGTGTGAGCTGCTACTATGTTTCACCCAGCCGCAGCGCACATTTGAAAAAGTGTTATCAATAAACTAATTGGTTAAGTGAGATATATTGTAAACACACTTAAAGTCAGTTGCGTACTCTGCTCCCAGCCAAATTTTCGACACAATAGCAGCACTGCTATATTATTCTCCCCCCAAGTGTGAGCGGAGGCATACCAGAGCGCTCAGGCGCCAGCTTGGATCGCTGATTCACATGGTAGTAAATGTTGATCAATTTACTGGTGGGGAGTGTGTCAGTTACTTAAGCAGTGCTTTGTATTCCTGCCGGCTTGTTCAGTGGTCAGCTGGGAGCAGAGTACACAACTGACTATAGAGTATAGACTATAGATTATAGAGATCTAGCGATCTTAGTAACTTTTGCCCTTCTTTTCCTTTATCCCCTTCCCCTTTTCCTATTTTTACTATGTTACTATTGGTGGTGCACACCAGGGCAAGAAAAAAAAGTTCTGAATAAGAACCAAAGAGAGTTAATTCTAGCACCAATATCCATTGATTCCCCTTCTACCAGTGTTGGCTATTAGTAGAGTCCCCACTATGGCTTGTTCAGAAGCTGCGGCCAACTGAAATAATTAAAAAATACCCAAGGATCAATATGGTGGTATCGAAAATTAATAGATATTACCTCTATAAAAGCTGGCTGGAATAGAATGCGGTCCATCGAATAAGAAATAATAATAATAATAATAATAAATGGGCTTGCTAGGTGGAGGATTATTTACTGCATAGCAGTTTTTGTTTTTTTATTGATAATTCTTTATTCTCAATCAGTCGTCATCAAACATACTTATTACTGTGACGCCGCACAGGCCACGAAGCAGTAAATAATAAATAATTACAATCACCACATATAGCATTACAGTATGACACACAGTACAGGATAAACTAGACTATACCCCACAATACATGCTACACTAACATGCTTCCATTCACTAATATCAATCAACAAAGCATTACAGACAAGTGAAAGGGGTGGTGGAATGGGAAAGAGGGGATAGGGAGGGGAAATCACAGGCCCAAAGCTTTATTGGTAGACAACACACAAGAAGGGAGAGTGGAAAGGAAGGGGGGTATTAATCCTCTTCCAAAGGAAGGGGGTATTAATCCTCTTCCTCATGGACGTCCGGGCTGTCCCAGGTGGAATAGTCTCTCAGCAGGCTGTGGAACAGCCAACGGCAGTCCTGGACGGACACACTCTCTCTAAAACAGTTCATATGGCACCAGGCCTCCTGGATTTCTCCAATAGTGTGAATCCCAGGAAATAGTCCATAAAGTACCGAGTGGTACGACAGGCTGTTCCTGGGATCTGAGCCCTTGAGTTCATGTTCCAAGGCTTTCAACAGGCCCTGTGCAAAGGGGCACTACCAGAAGATGTGCAAAGATGTTTCCTCCGTCAAGGGGCACATGGTGCTGTACCTGGTCTTGCACAGGTTGCGAGCATGCATGAATGACCTAAGAGGCAGTCCTCCCTAGATGGCCATCCATGAAATGTCCTTGTGCCCGTTGGTCAAACTGCCGGATGACACGTTAGTCCAGTCTCCAACGTGTCGGCATGAAGCCCTGGAACAGACTATGCCAAGTCCTTTGCAAAAACAAAGTTGGGCAGAAGACCCTCCAGTTGATGCTCCCTCACAAACTGAACAACATATCCAAAGAACCAAGGGGCGTGTCACTTGTAAGGGAAGGAGCTGTCCCACTTGGCCTAGCAAAGACCTCGTCAGAGGGGAATGAAGATGAAACGGGACATGGCATTGCCCGCAGAGCCATTTACTGTCTTTAGAGTCCTGTTAACACAGTCACATACAAAGGGTGGGGATGTCGGGTATACCCTTCCCACCTTTGCGGGGCTCCTTGTACATAACAGTCCGCTTCACTCTGTCCATTATTGTGCCCCAGATGAAGCTAAACACAGTCCCGCTAATGGCCCTCGAGATGGTGGCAGGAGGGGGCCATGCCTGTGCGGTTTACTGCAGCACTGGCAAGGCTTCGTTACGCAGGACTAGTGCTTTACCCTCAATAGTGAGCTGTCTGAGGCTCCACAGTCCGATTCTTTGGTTCACTTTGTTCAGGCCAGGCCTTTAGGGCTGCACCTTTACTTTTCGAACCAGACTCCCAGAATACTGCATAGCAGTTATTATACCTGAGTATCCCCTCTTCTTGTTCTTCCTTTTTTTAGCCTTCTGTTTCCTTGTTTTAGCTGGCGATAATGCAGGGTGGCCACAGGTTACAGGTTGTTGTATTTATGCAATAATTGCATTAAAATGTATATATATATATTTAAGCATAAATAAAGTATAAATTAAATATAAAGTAGAGTATAGAAACCTAACAGCAGGGTTATATATAAAAAAAAATATCATGCCTTTAGTAACACATTGTTCTTTGAAATAAAAAAACCTCTCCCTTTCTACCAGCATACCTTCGCTTTCTTTCTTTCTTTCTTTCTTTCTTTCTTTCTTTCTTTCTTTCTTTCTTTCTTTCTTTCTTTCTTTCTTTCTTTCTTTCTTTCTTTCTCTCTTTCTTTCTTTCTTTCTTTCTTTCTTTCCTCCCTCGCTTTCTTTCATCCCTTCCTTCCTTTCTTCCCTCTCTTCCCCTCCCTCCATTTCTACCTTTCTTCCTTCCTTCTTTACATCTCTTCCTTCCTTTCATCTCTTCCTTCCAACTCTTCCCTACTTCTTTCCCTGCCTCCATCCCTCTCTTCTCTCTCTTTCTCCCTCTTCCTTCCTTAAATTCTTCCATCCCTTCCTTCCTTACGTTCTTCCTCCCTTCCCACTATTCCCTCCCATTCTTCCTCCATCCCCACTCTCCTCTACCTTCTCTCCCTGCCTCCTTTCCTCTCTTTCTCTTTCTGTCTCCCTCTTTCTCTTCCTTCCTTTCTTCCTTCCTTGATTCCTTCCATCTCTTCCTTACTACCTTCATTCCTACCTCCCTTTCCACTATTTCCTGCCTCTGTCCCCCTCCGTCTCCCTCTCCATCTCTCCCTTCCTTCCCACCTTCCTTCCTACCTCCCTTCCCACTATTCCCTCCCTCCCTTACTTGTCTCCTTCACTGCCTCTCTCCCTCTCCGTCTCCCTCTCCATCTCTCCCTTCCTTCCCACTTTCCTTCCTACCTCCCTTCCCACTATTCCCTCCCTTCCTTACTTGTCTCCTTCACTGCTTCTCTCCCTCTCCGTCTCCCTCTCCATTTCTTCCTTCCTTTCTTCCCACCTTCCCATGTTTATAGATGCAAATGATCTATATAAGAAGGGAGATCTTTACTGTAATAAGTTATTAATTTAATCATGACACTTAGAACATATTCATAGTAAAACCAATGCAGTGTGAGAAACAGAACATATGGGGGGGGGGGGGGGTTCTTGGACGTAATTTGAGCATAGATGCTTGCCAGCAAAAGGCTGTCTGAAATGTGTATAAGGCTGTCTCGTAATAAAGCTCGACCTCATTTCCGAAAATTTGAAGAATTAGACGATGTTGATGAATCACAGCATAATTTGATGCAAAAAAATAAAATACATATAGGGGCCATCATTGAGAAACGTGTCAAGGTGTCAATTTAGCTGCGTTCAATCAAAGGCTATTTAACGTTTTCAAACAATTAGAGGCTGAAAAGGGGTTTGTACATATGAAGGAGATAAACAATTAGTGTATAGGGATAATTCTTACATTGTATTGGTTGGTTAATTACAACTGAAACAGTCCTCAGTCCAAAGTAAAATCTATTGTTTAATAAAGAACTGAGCATCTGTGCTCCAAATCCATTGTATATATAGGACGTGAAAAAATAGTCCATAGATTGCAGTGCGGGAATTAATGTCCGTATTTGAAATAGGAGACTTTTGACTATCTGTATTATCTCCCTTTACTCCGTTCCTAGTCCATTACGCTGTTTCAGTAACTCCACATGTAACCAAGTGGCCGCTGGTTCAAGTCCCCTAGGAGAACTAATAAAATGTGTAAAAATAAAAAAAACCTTTTCCCATTTTTCCCCAAGCACAATGTAAAAAATAAAATAATTTCGTCCCGCAACAAAATAAGCCCTCACACCGCTCAATCGATAAAAAAGAACAGAAAAAAAGTTTTGCCTCTCAGAATAAATAATTTTTTAACAAATAATTTTTTTACTATTTTCTGTTGTCTAAAACCTGGGTGTGTCTTATGGTCAGGTGCGTCTTATAGTCCGAAAAATACGGTAGAATGTATTAAATTACACTAGTAGGTTCATTCTAGGTTATTAGTGCAGAGAAGGCTCAATTATTATCTATCCTGTACAATTGTTAAATGGGGGTGATCAAAGGTATTCATTGGCCGTACACATAGATTTCATACTTTCAATGCTTTTCAGGTTCTTCTATCAGGGTGATTGAATATAAGCAAATTATATCAGGCTGAAGTAGCAAAGTATTTTGCCAGTTGAGACAGTTTTTCCCAGACACAATTAGGGATGATCTTGATGAGTGTTGGTCATATTCAGACTCCACGACTATTGTATATATTTGGAGATCAGCAATAGACCATATTTGAACATGGCTGCCAAACAGGTGCACACTTCATGGCAGCATTATAATAATCTGGGCTCTTTCGACAAGAGAACACCTCACGGATAGGACAGACCTGTAAACGTTCCAGCATAAGACTGTGCCAGATAGATGTAATTAAGCATCTGTTGGATAAGATAAAAAGAACTATTCAGACTATAAATCAATCACCAGCTAATCTAATAATACCAATGTTGGATGCTGCAGATCACCATTTAAGGCTTATTTCCTAGTAAACTTTGGGTAAAGCTTCATATTAAATTTGTATACCATGCCCAATCTATATTTTCTCTCCCATATTGATAAGAGTTCATTGTCTATTAGTATAGTGTGTGTCTGTGTGTGCTTGTAAGTGTGTATATAATACATATATATACGTACACACTTTAGTCGCAGTCTCGGGCTCCCTTAATGGGTGTGATTATTTAGTCAATAGACGGAAATGTTACTAATTTTAAAAGTTAAAAATAATATAGATAATTAGACCCAAGAAATGTATAACTTGAATTCTCAAAGGATCTCCAGTCTTCTGTGATGTATTGTTCCTATCACAATAAAGTTCTTATTTACATATTAATAATGAAATTCAGTGCACAACGAATCTGCACAATTCTTTTTTCCATTTATTGTACTCTCAAATATATCAACATCTTTCCACATTTTCTGAATAGAGAAATCTAAGTACATACACATCTCTGTTCTTATATATCCCTTTAATTGTACAATACAAACATTTGTTATATTGCTTGAAATACTTTCATGCTATGGGTCTAGGCTAAAGCATGACAATGACATTGACATCTGCCATACATTAGACCGGATCTATTATGAGCTTAGGAATGCTTTGTGTCAGATCGAGTTGAAATGAAGATATTTCTTTTATGCGTTCCAACATTATGACAGTAACATTGTACCCCATAGAAGTCAAGGAAAGTGATGCACAACCATTGCAGATGCACAACAATTGTGTAAAATTTCAAGGAGTGTCGGAAAAGAGTGACAAGAATTTAGTATCAGATGTATTATCCAGGATCCCATAGGCATGGATTGTCCGGCATCTTAGACTCCATCCGTCAAGTAGACCACACCTTATGTATCGCTTCAAAATAAAGCAGAACATTGCACAACATCTACCGCCCCCCTGCAGGCTTCCCGTTGTCCCCCTCCCGGGGGCCTCCTTTCACTCCCACAGCACTGTGTATGTCTTAGGCCCCATGCACACGAATGTATTTTTGTCCTCCCGTAAATACTGGCATAAATTCGGGTCCTTGGTCACATGTATTCGACCAGTATTGTACCAGTATTTACGGACCCGTGCCCGTAAATACGGGTCCGGTGTCACCCGTATTCCACCCGTATTTACGGGCATGTTTTCGCTGCAAAATTACACTGCAGTAATCGGCAGCCCTTCTCTCTATCAGTGCAGGATAGAGAGAAGGGACAGCCCTTTCCGCAGAAAAAGTTAAAGAAATTCATACTTACCCGGCCGTTGCCTTGGTGACGCGTCCCTCTCTTGACATCCAGTCCGACCTCCCTGGATGACGCAGCAGTCCATGTGACCGCTGCAGCCTGTGATTCGCCTGTGGTTAGCTGCAGCGGTCACATGGACTGAAACGTCATCCCGGGAGGCCGGACTGGAGGAAGAAGCAGGGAGTTCTCGGTAAGTATGAACGTCTTTTTTTTTTTTACAGGTTGATCTATAATGTGATCGGAAGTCACTGTCCAGGGTGCTGAAACAGTTAGTGCTGATCGTTTAACTCTTTCAGCACCCTGGACAGTGACAATTTACTGACGTCGCCTAGCAACGCTCCCGTGATTACGGGTGCACACACGTAGTCAACCGTAATTACGGGAGCCCCATAGACTTCTATGGGCCTGCCCGTGCCGTAATTACTGCCTGAAATAGGACATGTTCTATATTTTTCAACGGCACGGGCATCTTCCCGTAAGCATACGGGGTGGTACCCATGGCCAATAGAAGTCCATGGGCCCGTAAAAACATGCCGTAATTACGGCCCGTAATTACGGGCGTTTTTACCTTTGTGTGCATGGGGTCTAACTGACAAATAAATGCAAATAATATAAATATGAGTACACAATAGTGCATTTATATGTACATTTTCCCTTTAGCAGACAACTTTGCCCCAGGGCCACCTATAAGGTCAAGGCTCCTTCGGCATTTTCTCTGCACTGTTCCCATCCAGATTCTTTGCACAAAACTACAACTCTTTCCCATTCAGGTGAACAGAGCTGAGTTGCGGCTGCTGCATGGTGCCTGGACAGAAGTGGTGCTGGGCAGGGGAAAATTCAGAAAGAACCACAGTATGAAGAATACATTGCCTTGGTTTAGCTGCTAAGGTTGCACTTTCAGCAAACATGTCTGTGTATGTCAACCTCATATCATTTTATACTCTCTCAATTTAAAGCAGATTCTCACTGTCATGATGCCAATCTACAATGTGGTAAATTCGAACACTGATATAGATGTAATATGCAAATATATGTATATATATTTCTGGAACAGTAGGTTCTTATGCAAAAAATATATCAGATAAACAAAATGATAGCCACATATTTGAATTAACAATAATAAATCTGGCTGTGCAGTACACTGGGTTTTGTGCTACCACTCTTCATTAGTCCGTTTTGGGGTTTTGGGCGTTGTAAAGGCCCATTAACCATGGCCAGTGTCACGGTCACAGGGTATGTGGACCCACTAGGCCGCTCCGCCGTAGCGGAGAGGCAGCTGACCAGGTCACAGTCTATACGAAAGACAATAGCAGATAGCAATGCTTAGGTACCTGAACTAGTCCAGACGGTGGCTGTGGCTTCAGCACGGATGGAGGCCGGTGCGGCAGGTAGCGCCAGACGTGGCGGGCAGTATCCGATGTAGCAGAAGACACTGGACATGGCAGAAGACACTGGACGTGGCAAACGACACTGGACGTGGCAGACAACAGCAGGTGCAGTAGACACGACTCCAACACTGGTAGGCACAGGAACAAGAACAATACGGAATACAGGAACGGGTAACAGGGCACGGGTAACAACTGGAACGGCGAAACACTAAGGGACCATTTGCAAGACAGACTGGGATAGACTAACAGCGCTCAGACAAGGATCAGAAGGCCTGGGGCCTTCTTATGGACCAGGAAATCATGGCAGTTGATGATGATGACGATTTCCTTTGTGCGCGCGCTGGCCCTTTAAGGCTGGGCACGAGCATGCGCGCGCACCTTACGGGACACAGCAGAACGGAGCGGAAGTGAGCGCTGGCGTCTCTTAGGAAGGAAATGGGGACCAGCGCTCATGGATCCATGGCTGTGGGCGTCGGGTGGTGAGTAAACCCGACGGCCCGCGGCCATGGACGCTACAGCCAGGACCAGATTATCATTGGTGCAATGAAGCATGTACTCCAAGCCCCCACTGCTCCAAGGTCCCCCAATCCTGAAAAACAAGACCATTTAAGATGGTGAAAAACATTATCTGCCGCTGAGACCTGGAATAGATGCTGTTGCAGTCAATGCCCTGAAGTTTCAAGAAGACCTTGTTAACCAATGCGAGAAAATCTGGTAAAAATTCAAAATGAAGCAAAGTATAAATTTCTCTCCAAAATATTTAGCTGCTCCCATACTTCTGTTAATAAGGGCCCATTGTGTATGAGCGTGTCCATGGTAATGATGGGGGTTATTGAGGCAGTACTTAGCTAGAGGTATGATTCAGGGCAGATTTCTGGTAACAAAAAATTGGACTAGCCGCAGTTGCAAAAGGTTTAACTCTTTGGACATAAACCTAGTAGATATGTCAATCACTATTTTACCACTGCATGGTATGTTAATGTGTTTTTTTTTTTGTTTTTTTAATCACCAGACATCAACACCATCAGTCTCGATCCAACCACATAATGATGGAACTGTTTAATAGATGGAACTTATGGAAAAGAAAATAACAGTTTGTCCATCTTTGCATCAAATATTGGAATTCATAATTTGGTCTGCCCTTTTTTGAGTATCCAAAAACCCAATTATTCAAGAACACTCTTCATTATCTATAGTAAAGCATTTCATTCTTTAGCCCCTATATGTATTATATGATCATACATGATCCTTCTCATATTGAGAGAT
This sequence comes from Rhinoderma darwinii, assembly GCF_050947455.1. Taxonomy (NCBI): domain Eukaryota; kingdom Metazoa; phylum Chordata; class Amphibia; order Anura; family Rhinodermatidae; genus Rhinoderma; species Rhinoderma darwinii. Next base: position 29,792,698 of record NC_134692.1, read on the forward strand.
AAGCCTAGTAAAATTATGATTATTGTTGTATTGTTGCAGTTAATACAATGCCTCTGCCAATATCACATCTACTGAGGAGCCATGAAGACTGCAATTAAATATTTAATACATACATTTTTTGTGATCTGTTAATGTTTAATCATAGTTATTCATATTTTATTTGTATGGAGACAAGTGTGTAGGATATCTGTACCCCATGATTTACCTTGCAAGCTACTGTTGGCTATCTGTGTTACTTAGCATTCAGATATTCACGAACAGCGCTTGAGTAATTTATAATTTCCCAACAGAATTAAGAATCATATGAATTATCACTAAAATTAATTTCTCCCTTTGAATCTAAATACCTTATGATATATAAGAATCTATATTGTGTGTGATGTATATAGCCTGAGGAAGACGCTGGTACAGCGTTGAAACGCGTAGCCACCATTGTTTATATTAAATAGATATATTTCAAACTATTCCACTTGCTATTTTCCCGTATATTCTATCAGCCACGTAGCAGCACCTTATAAGATCCTTCCTTTTCCATTTTTCTTCAACTATACTATACGATGGGAGTATTATAGCGTGAAGTTACATATATCTGTATCCTCAAAATATAACCACCATCGTTTGCTCCATTAAAAATGCAATTAACAGAGTGTAAATCCCAGGAAGATATACACTCTATAAAAAAACCTGTTATAAGATGGGATGTAGACACCCTACAGCTGCTGCAGAACCCCTTAAGAATCATCACTGGTCTGATCTCATGCTTTGCTGCAAGGTGTACTCATACATTAGCACTGGATCTGGAACTTAATTACATTTTAACACAGCCTAGAGGCATAAACCATGTGGGAGTGAGATGGGTCCTACTAAATATGTGATACAAGAAAAGAAAAGAACAATTCTTTATGAAATAGCTGCTGCCCACTCCTGCGCTCTCCATCTGTGCACTTGATTTAACCTCTCACTATACTGTGAGTGCAGCAGTGCCCCCCCTGTTTAGGACCAGGAGGGGCTTGTGACATCAGGGGCATTGACTTGCCAGGCTCCAGTTTCTTTTTGCACTGAATAAACCTGACTCTGGGCGTGTGTGGATTGCAATGGAAGGCTGGGCTTGTGTGCATTGAAGGCAGCCACTGCCAGGCTTGGGAGGCCCCCTCTCATTGCCGTTCTCTGCCTCTTGCAGCTGCAGGCAGCAGCATCACTTGCATGTGGATATCAAACCCTGTGTTTCCCAGGCTGCTGGTGACAACCTCTGCAGTGATTGCTCAGGACATACAAAGGATCCATCCTGCACTGATGGTATGTGCTGCCGGCTTTGTTTCTTATTTCCAAGCAGCGGTGTACCCAGCAATGTATGGAGAAAGGATGCTGCAACCTGGTGCGAGCTCCTACATTGTGCTCAATGCAGCCGCTCACTTGCTCTCTCTTTATCCCTCTGGTCCTTCTCTGCTAATAATGTCACAGACACAGAGCTGCTACCATTACAGATTTTCTGCGCTGGTGACATTAATCAGAAAATGGTAGCTGCTATGTCTCTGGTTTTTTCTTCAGTGCATCCCATCAACTCTGATTTGCTTCCTTGCATGCCATGTGTGGATCACTCACTGTTTCCTTATGGGACATAGGCTTCAGTTTACAGGCCCTTTCCTGTCAATGATATATATATATATACAGTTAGCCTGGATATGTTTACCAATGCACCTGTCAGGATGCACATCATGCCCATGCTGTGTTCATATTAACCAATGTAATAATATTAGGAGAGCAAGTTCCAGTCCTGATTGCCAACTAGAGATGAGTTGTGACTGTGAAGATTGTTAGTATTTTAAAGTGGTTGTTGGTACTTTACAAAATGTTGTTATTGTTGATAGATAGATGATAGATAGATAGATAGATAGATAGATAGATAGATAGATAGATAGATAGATAGATAGATAGATAGATAGATAGATAGATAGATAGATAGATAGATATGAGATAGATAGATAGATAGATAGATAGATAGATAGATAGATAGATAGATAGATAGATAGATAGATAGATAGATATTTGATTTCTCAATTGAATTCTCGGTTGCACTCCACTGATGTAATGACAGTCTGATATTGTGTTACCTCTCTCTCTCTCTCTCTCTCTCTCTCTCTCTGTCTATAAGATTGTTGAACATCAAAAGAGCAGCTCTATCATGAGAAGTCTCCATTGTGTGTCATTCTCTGGTGTTCTTATTTTGCCCTGACTTGTCTCATATACTGTGGTTCATGGATATTTAATGAAAACATTGTGTTATGTGGAACTACAGTTTGTTACAGATTACAAAAGTATCAAATTGAAGTTTAGACTTCCTTTAAAGAATGAAACATTTAAGATTAAACGGGGTATCTTGTCTTTTTTTTTAAATCATATATTTTGTTACATAGGAGAAGTATGGAATTGTAGGTTTTGAAGTAATAACAAATACAGCACACTTTTTTATTAAAAAATATTAGATGATAAACAATTAAAATGATAACACTATAATAAAAAATAATAATAGAAACATATAATGCCCATTATAGAATGACAATATATCGTTGAACATGTTGGTGTTTTATAAAATAGCTGCAAGCAGTTTCATTGTATCCATATTTAGCCTGGCATTAACCCATTGAGGCAAGATGACTCTTTAATTATTGCTATATCAGCTGTACATCTCTACATCCGAAGTCAAAATTTGAGGGATGCTTTGCTTTTATTTGTATAGCTATATATTCACTGCTATCGATCTATCTATCTATCTATCTATCTATCTATCTATCTATCTATCTATCTATCTATCTATCTATCTATCTATATATATATATATATATATATATATATATATATATATTTACACCATATATTATTTGCAGGTGTATATTTCATATAGAGGACTGTTTACATTTGTGTATGACTATTATCTATATGGTCAATAATTATATTCTCCTGATGTATTATAAGAGTTTGGTTTTCATGTTGTCAATGCAGTTTTTATTTTTGGATAAGTAAAAAGCTTTATGTGAAAACAAATATCAAAACCTGTATAGATAAAGGTCAGAGGGGTGAGATAATTCCTTTGCCTGCAGTGCAATAATCAGTTTGTATCTGAAGATCTGTCTGAAGCTGCATTATATATTGCACATTGTTGTTGTGGCCTACAGTTGATACCATGACTGATACTAAGAGTATGTTTTGGGTTGCGATACATATTCACATTGTTATGCTGATTTGTATTTGCTTAATTTTGCTTGTGAATAGAATGGAACTATATATATATATATATATATATATATATATATATATATATATATATAAAGTGTGCTGGATACAACTGTGGTGTTACAAGCAGAAAGTGAGTTGTAGTTAAGATAAAGAGTTGGAGAACTGGAAGTTACCAACAGTGTGGACGCTTACAGACCGTGCTGTCACTTAATCACTCTAGACCTGCTGCCAGTTGTGAGACTTAATACCAATGAGAGTGGCTAATACTGTAAATACCTCTAATGGCCGGATTATTAAATGTTAACAGCCTCTTAGTGAGAAAGTAAAAAAAGGAAGTGCTAAGTATATGACGTGTATCACTTGGAACATGATTAAAAGTACAGTATATCACATGTTGTGTTGATGGAAAATAATGGCCTCTATAGAGTGTACTCTATTAAATCATTTAAAATAGAGAAAGAAAGAAAAAAAGAAAGAAAGAAAGAAAGAAGGAATGAAGGAAAGAAAGAAAGTAGGAAAGAAAGAAAGAGCGAGAAAGAAAGAAAGAAAGAAAGAGAGAGATAGATAGATAGATAGATAGATAGATAGATAGATAGATAGATAGATAGATAGATAGATAGATAGATAGATAGATAGATAGATGTGCGGGGGGTGAGTGTAGCAGGTGCTTAGATCTTTGGCAGTGGAGTTTGACGACTCATATATACTCAAGTGGAATATTGATTGTGAAAGGTGACACTGGCTGGAACCTATGTCTGTTACCTATGGAAATGGGATTGTTGTTCACTGAGGCATTTAATGAGGACAAGAGGATAAGTGGTGGGACGTTCAGTCGTCATATTTGAACAATGCTGCTGTTTACAGAGTAATGTCTATGTATTGTCACCTGTCTGTAAGTGACAAGTAGCTGCACGGTTACCATTACAAAGAAAAAAGCAAGATGCATAAGCCTATACATAAACATATATGTATATATATATATATATATATATATATATATATATATATATATATATATACACACATACAATTTATTTATACAACTAGAGGGCGATGTTACGTTTAGGGGATTCTAAAAATCCCGGTCAACAAGTATCAATTAACACGTTAATGTATTCTTGCTTTTTGCCAGACACTGGACTCTATGTAGTACTTGTAACTGATGCTGATCCGTTTCCTTATTTACAGTTCTTTTCAAGTACACTGTTCTAATATCTTTTGACATTTTTGTATTCCAAGTTTTTAAGTATTTTTCTGGTGCTCCTAAGGTCCTCACCACTGTTTGATAGGTTTCCGTACTCCCGTGCTGTATGGCAATATCTCCAGGGGGTCTGTGTGGCACTATTTACAGGGGGGTCTGTGTGGCACTATCTCTAGGGAGTCTGTGTGGCACTATCTACAGGGGGGGCTGTGTGTGGCACTTTTTACAGGAGGTGTGTGTGTCGCTATCTACAGAAGGGGGTGTGGCGCTATCTATAGGGGGCTTTGTGTGATGATATCTACAGGGGTGTGTGCCACTTTCTACTGGAGGGGGTGTGTGTGGCGCTAACTACAGGGGGTGTGTGATGCTACCTACAGGGACTGTGTGTGGCGCTATCTACATAGGGGGGTTGTGTGTGATCCTATTTACAGGGGGCACTGTGTATGTGGTGCTTTACTTTACCCAATTATATTCAGAGGCACAGTGTTTGGTACCATTTTATTCAGGGGCGCAGTGTATGGTTGTTATTATTATATTTAGGTGCAGAGTGTGTGGCACCATGATAATTTTATCTTTGTTTATAAGAGTGGAAATGTTTGAAAAGTGAGGACTTGAAGACATCTGAATGTCAAATTCTACAGAAATGGGTCATGGCCGGGAGAAGTCGTCATGAGGTCTGGACCTGATGGAGAAGAAAAGAGGGGAAAAAAACTACTAGAATCTGGGAAGACGTCACCTGTGAGTCACTGTATTTATGGAGAATCTGTCACCTCTCCTGACATGTGTATTATAGGAAATCCTTGTATTTCACAAAAACTGTTTGTGCAGTCGAGGACTGATAGACAAATGGGTGTTACCATTCCCCTTGTCAGGAGAATGTTTCCCTGCACAGTGTGATACTGTCAGCGATGGTTGGAGTCTGTCAGTATGTAGGGACACAGCCCTTTGACAAGGGGAATCATAACACCCATTTGTTAATGCTTGCACAAAATGGTAGTGTTTACAATAGTAATGGCGCAGCAAGGCTGCCGATGGAGAAGGGGGGCCCAAATTTGGGTAAAAGCCCAGGGCCCATGGTTTACTTAATTTGCCACTGAATGTATTTTAGATACATTAGAGCAATTAAAAAGCAAAAGTATACATGCCATTTGATGTCTTGATTATTTTAACCACCAATCATTTTAAAATCAGCTTGAAGGTTCCAAAAACGCTCATTGTCCATATAGGAGGATTGATCAATGGACTGCAATGCAGTAACAAAAATAAAATATCAAAGAGATTTTCCACTTTGGACAATACTTTTTTGTTAGTACAGTCCCACGACAATAAGTTGATCCCAGAATATTAAAGGTCAAAAATCTCAGCAATCCATTTTATCCTGTGGGATCCCAGCAGTAAGTGTTACATTTTCCTGCAGCACTGGTTAAATGAAGCATTGCACGTACACGTGTCTCATTGGAATCAGTGGACTTTCTATGTAATACACAAACATGCTGGGTCCTCCAGACCAAGTGATGCTCCTTGTAGCCACTCTTTCTGACAGTTAAGGGTCCTAAATGGGGACCCTTATCAATGAATAAAAAAAATCTATTAATAGGGTATTTGAAAATGCATTTTCTAAATTAGACAACCCTTTTAAAGTGCAACTCCTAGAGAAAACGTTAATTCTGCAAGATTCCACCCTGCAAAATCTTAGTTACCTAAAGTTCCATACTGTGATCCACCATATCCTGAGAAATGTTTGCTCTGCTGGAACCTGTGATGCACCAAACACAATGAATGAGAAATATCTTTGGGTTTTTTTTTGTTGTTTTTTTTTTATATTGGAATAGGACCATGCTATATTACAATATTTACCTATAGTAACATGCTACCCTATTTGCACTGAGCATTACAGCCAATAATCAGCTATATGAGCCCCGTTACTATATGTTTTGCATTAATACCCGATCTGATTTACACAGAAACATCAGAAATCATTGGCTGCAGGTGGGATTATGTATCTCTTAGCAAACACATCTAATAATAGCACTGCTTCCTCTTCCCATCACTCTGGAACAGATCCAATATCTGACAATATCTTGGAGAAAGATTTGCCATATAAGAAATCACCATGTGTCATTTATTTCAATGTGTCCCTGAAGGGAACTCTACATTATAACTGGACTCTCAGGGAGATATTGGACAATAATGCAGAATGAGTATTTGTACAGATATTTTACAGAAGGCTGCGCTGCACATTTTATAACCTTTATAATGCAAACTTATACAAGGTAATGACAGTAAGAAGTGAGCCTGTTGGAGTGTTATGCTTTGCAGATTTGTAACACTCTGTAGTCATTTTAGGCTATATATAGAAAAAAATTACTTTCCAAAAGGATAACATGATCTCATATTTAAAGGGATAATCTCATTGAGTTTTCCAGGGTGCATTGCATGGCGGACATTCCAATAAACGTTTATCCATGTAATGCATGGATGGCTTGAGTATGTGAGTCTGCCAGAGGAAGTGGGGGACCCCCATTTCTGACATCTATGTGCCTAAATAGGTTAATATGAACAGGGGCTGCCTAGATAGACGACTGCCATGTGGCCAAGCAGTCAGTGGATTATCCAATATAAGTCAATAGAAAGATGTGCTGCTCTTTATCAATAGTAGCAGTTTCCATTGACTTTTATGAAAAGTCACTATTCTGACATCATGTCAACTGTAACTTCTTATGGTTTCTACTGTCATGCAACTTTTCTTAAAGTCATATATATGCCAAAGTTGCAATGTAAATTACTGTATGTGGCTAAACTCTATATTACAGGTACTCCATGTGTCATCTCTGTAATACTGCATTTGATGGAACATGGCACAATATTTTTTTCTTATGGCTTTATTGTAGAATCCATGAAATAAATAAATAAATTCATGATCCCATATAAAAATGGAGCCACTTGGAGGTACATTATGAAGTCATAGCAGGCTGTAAACACAGTAGAATGGTTCCATACCACATTGATCCATAATATAATTAAGTACATGACGCCTTAATATTTCACTTTTTAAACATGAAGCAAATTCAGAACTAGATTTTATATTAGAAATTTATTTAAAGGGGTTGTCAAGGATTTTACATTGATCGTTGGAGTCCCAACCTCAGAAGAAGGCATTAACAGAAGAATCAGCAAGCATTAACTTTAAAAAACAAAAAACAGACAGGGACCCTCTTCTTATATCCTAGGCATGAATACTTAAGTAAGCAGTGTGAATGTTTGGTACCAGTCACTTGCTGTATATAGTACCCACACAGTATGCAGCTCTAGTGCCAATCTATGTGGCATTAAATTGACATTGTATAAGCCTGGATCTGTGCTATCATGGTTTTATACACATATTCAGATTTTAACACTTCCATTGGCCGGCATCCATGATCCTTTATGAAGACCAGTAGAACGGGAAGCTGCCCCTGCTGTTATTAACTACACACAGCTTGTTTGCTTTTTTTTCCCTCTTGATGCCTCTGGATGCCAATTTATGTTTTTGACCCAGAAGTACATTTCTTTTCTTGGTTCATTTTGTTGAATTTTTTATTTTATTTTGTTTTTAAATTGTGTAAAATATGAAACAGGAATAATCTTGTAATTTTGTATATTTACCGACAATACTTCGCAATATTGCTAAAACATTTAATTTAATTCAAAGGGAGCAGAATTATATACCAGGCACATAAAAAATGAGGTTTGGGTTAATTTGTAGAGTTGGGAGTGAGGTATGGGAACTTCAGAATGAACAATTTAGCATTCCCCCCGCCCACTGCTTTAAAGCCAGATGGACTATTTTAGATCCCTCACTGATGTTATTAAAGAGGTACTCTAGATCGGTCAGATATTTTCTTGACCTCCCGAAGCTGCAAGTTTAAAGTGTTGTTTGGACATTATTTTTTTAAACAGAATATCCCATGACATTAAGATGATCACAGGTTGTCCAACTGCTGCGACTACCAGGAACTATTTGTAATCTGTAGAGGGATACAGAAGCGTTAGATTTGTCTGTTTTGCCATCACAGGAGCAAAAGACACTCTTTGCAGCTGCTATCTGACCAGTGTAATAGACGAGGGTCCTGAATAGTGTACAGACCCTTATAAACTACGTTTTTTTGTTTTCTAAACCAGACAGACCTTTAAATAATAACGTTCTGACCACACAAACTATAGGATCCCATTACTCTGGTAATGGTATTTACATATATGTATCTTATATCACTTATAAAATAGAGTAATATACTACCCACAAGTAGGTAAAACTAGAACGCTTATTTATACCAAGTAAAAAATATTTACAAACAACATGAGGTATATTATAGAAGATGACAAAAAACAACTATATTGCAACTTATTGCACATTACTAAACAATATCTGTCAGTGGTGTCATACTTCTCTGTGTAGTATGACACTACTATGTTTGCACCTATTTAGATCCATATACCGTAAGTGAAAAAGGTACATTACCCATGGTCCCAAATTCCTCAATCCCAACACATCGCACCCCTTGGTCTGATTAAAGTATATGGGACCATGGGTAGTTAATCAAAACATAAATGGCAGTGTGTATTAGAGGTGGTTGTCCGCTTTGGACAATCCCCTTTTGTTATAAGAGTACCTTGACAATTAGCCTATTTCCAAAATGTACCCCTGCTGATCCCCTCCAGCGATCAGAAATAACATGTGGGGAAAAATGGCAGTAAGTGTTTAATTTCCCTGCAGCGCGACCACAGGGAAAATTAAGTATTACACAGTGCCCTTTCAAACAGACATATCATATGGATTTTTCCTCCTGAATTTATCAGAAAATATGACTAACAACACAGGCTTAGTTTGGAATTTTATACATTTAATGCGTCCAAGCTGCTTTTTCTCCCCTCTCTCTTACTTAGCTTTTAACAAGTCACTATAAAATCACGAGAAATGTAACCGTGTTGGACTTCTTGTGATGGGTACAAGGTCACCCATGACCATGTTTACCATAGAGAAGAAATGAGGTTGTGTTAATCCTGTAGTGTTACCTTGACCAAACATTGCTGTGTAAACCCAGCTGCAAAGTGAATGTCCACCTTTTTCCATTTTTAGGCCCATCATTCTGTGCTGATTATTTTAAACAGAGTTCCAAATCCCCTGCATAAATTAGTTAAATTATAAAATTCTCACTGCCTACATACACCTCTAGGGGGCACTTACTGCATACTGTGTTCTTATGGAGTTTAACCCCTTAATGACCGGGCCTGAAAAGTCCGTAATGACCATCTAAATTTTTCCTTTTTTGCCTCCCTGCCTTTCAGCAGCCATAACTTTTTTTTTTTTACGCAGTTTGGAGGTAGAAACAATTCACTGTGTAAGTTATATAATTTATTTATACGCCGTGTATATAGGAAAAAGCTACTTTCGGCATTGTATTTTTTTGTTTATTTTTTATACCATTCACGTTTCACACTAAATAACCTGTTAAATTAATTCTTCAGTATATCACGGTCATGTAGATACCTAACATGACTAGTTTTTTTGTTTTTATGTAATGTAGGGGCAATAAAATCTATTATATCCAAAATAATGTATTTTTTGGGGGACTGTCAGTATGACACAGGCTTCTGTTAGGGTAGCACATAGTGTGCCGTAACAGCAGCCCTGGGGTCCTTTCTAGGTCCCCATGGCTGACCGCAGAGGGATTCCTCTGTCTTCGATCGCGTCACTGGGTTTCTAGTGATGTGATTGAAGAGGGACGTTCCCTTTAAACACGGAGCGCGGCGGTCAAAGGGTTAAACAGCTGGGTTCCGAATGTTTTCCGATCCCAACTGTTTTCGGGAGGCTGCTCTAAGTTCAGGAGCTGTAAGTTACAGCTCCTGCTTAGAGGAGGAGTGCTCACAAGAGCGCTCAATCGCCTCTGCTAAAGCGGCGCCAAATGATGGTAGGTGGACGTTAAGGAGTTAATGTATGAGCAGTGTGCCTTAAGCTCCTAAACTCCCTGTAGCAGTGACTGTAAACAGTCAGATTTTTTTTTTTAACTCTGTGTCTATGCAGGGGATTTGTAGGTCTGTTTCAGAAGAATGGAGCTCCATTTGCTATAAAGATAGATTATAACATGAATGTTGGATCAACAGTATTTAGGGGGAAAAAATGGTGTTCAAGGGTGGATAATCACTATAAACTGAGCATGATGACTCATTTGAGATGGTCTGGTTGCTATGGATGAATTGCCACACAGCTACAGTCCTCTGTGTGGCGTTGTCAGGGGGCACATCCCTAGCAACCAGTCTGTCTCATTACTCAGGCTGAAATGGCACTAAGCTAAGGGCAGAGAAATTGCAGCATTGAAACTGGGCTTGGCCCTTTCTCTATCCATTACTGTCATATTAATCACATTTATGTAAGAATATATTTAGATAGAAAAGTGGAATCTGTAATATTTCTCTGTGTCCCATTTTCCTATATTGTAAAGCTACAGACTATAGTTTATTTTACACAGAATATTAGACACATTTCCTTATGTCAACTCATTTCTTATGACTGTGACTTAATAAAGTGACAATAAAGTAATAGGATCAGATCCTATAAGAAAAACATGATGGCCATTGATGCACAAAAGGCTCTTGGAAGACAACACCATGCTCATCAGAGAATTGTAATCATTTTCAAGATGATGTTCTCTATATGTAATCTCAAGTTGATACATGACACTGCTATCAGAATGTAGAAGGCTACATGTAGCAATAAATAGAGACTTTGTTCAGTGAGAGGCATTGAAGCAGCTGACCTTTATGTTGCAGAGGTGGCTTAATGGCAATCTACACTGAATAAAGCCAGTAGTGTGGCTGAAAGCAGGCAGCTCTTCCTTGACAGATGGTGAGAAGGAGTCAGTTATGGTACAATATAAACAAGCTTATATCTGATCAGTACTGGGAGATGAGGAACAGCTTACTGCAAGGGGAGAGGGGTAGTCTTCAGCACCCCAGCTGTTGCAGAGCATTAGGGTAAGGCAGTAATATGATGTGTAACCCAGCTGGCATCTGGAAAATGAAAAAATATAATAAAAATCTAGGATACCATTAAATACAGATGGGAAGAATAAAATTGTATGTATTCCTCCTGACTCTATTTTCCTTTGAATTAACAGTAATAGGTATCAATTAGAATATTCTACTAGATATACAGTAGTTGTACTGTATCAAACATACAGAATATAGCTGACATGTTAACAGCATACCCAGATGATAATAGTCAATGGATTTATTAATAGTATATTATACTAAATATAGCTAAGGTGCCCCTAGATGTTGATCTAAATGATCAGACTACCTATAACTGATTGAAAGTTCTTTGTCATTAGTAGTATTTTTTTTTCAGATTAACAGCACACCAGGTGGTGAGGCTGAGTATTGCAATTAAAATGTATTTATGGTTTATTGCTAACAGTACTCGTATAAACAGAGATCACATTTTTATAATAGTAGCATATGAGACTGGGGATTATAAATTATATCATTTTAATATTTCAAGATAAAAGTTGCTCAATGTTTAGTCTGCAATAGTATTAATTGATTGGATAACTCCTTATACTGACGTCCAATTTACGGTCTTTTGTACACCTGTGTGTTTTTCATAGAGACCCTTATGTCTGATTTGAGAATGCAATAGGGGCCCAGAAGGATCCCAGAATTTTTTCCCTATTTTCTAGACCCAGAAATACAAATCTGGCATTTGGCATAAATACTGATATGTCTAACATTCTAGGGGCTGGTCTGGGTAATCTAACTTTAAAGATTTAAATTCCCATTCTAAATGTGTTCCTGAAAAATGTTTCCAGGCATGCTTTTTAGATTGCTCTTGCTTTTAGGACGTAAATCTTCTAATCTTGGTATTTCACAATAATTATCAGTTTTCTTTTGAGCCAAATTCAGGCATATAAAACTAAATGTAAATGCATGCTGCATTCTCAAAACGGAGGTGTACATCAGTAAATCTCACATCTCTGGCTATTAAGATGTTAAATACAGCAAGATGGCTAGTCGTTGCTTTATTATTATTTGGCAGATCTGATCCTATAATTGGGCTGTTCGATAAATTGGGGCTAATGAATGAGAATGTGCAATATTCATCAATACTGTCTCAAGAATAAATTATTAAAATGTTTTTTGGGCTCATGGTAAATGTTTTTATTCTGATACACACATTATGAAGCCAAAATTCAGGCCCCATGCACACAGCCGTATAACACATCTGCAATACTGCATTAACAGAATTATATCGGTCCATACTGTACCTCCAAGTGCCTTCAGATATTTCATGGAGACACACAGTGTTTTTTTCACATTGATTTTATGAGAGTCCTTGAGAAAAAAAATGTAGCATGCACCATTGAATTTCAGATTACTTCTAGGGGAAAATATGGTGTCCCGGAGGCACTATATGGCAGTACACTGGAATGCCTATGGGTGTGTAATATAAACTGATGGGGACTCTTTGTGCCGTTGTAGAGGGGGGGGGGGAGAGTGATAATATCATGTGCATGGGCCCTAAGGAATTACTCACAATACTATATAATGGATGTATACCAGTTCTATCTGCAATACAGCACTAACCTGTGGAGATTTACTTCCCCTGTGCGACTCCAAATGTATGTTTTGGTTACGCAGTCCATAAGAAAGTAAATTGTGGATTGCTCCATCAAATGCTGTATAGCTGTGAATCCCCCCCCCCCCCCCCCTCCAAAAGTAGATTGAGGCTGGAAAACCAAATCTGTGTCTATAGATCTGTGAAAACTCATACTGAACTCATAAATATATCAAACTGAACTCATACAGAACTTATACTGAACTCATATAGCGATCATACAGTACTCATACAGGACTCATACAGAACTCAAACATATATCATTGTGAACTCATGCTGAACTCATACAGAACTCATACAGAACCCATACATATATCATTGTGAACTCATGCTGAACTCATACAGAACTCATACAGAACCCATACACAACTCATACATATATCATTGTGAACTCATGCTGAACTCATACAGAACTCATACAGAACCCATACATATATCATGCTGAACTCATACTGAACTCATACAGAACTCATACAGAACTCTTACTGAACTCTTACATATATCATGCTGAACTCATGCTGAACTCATACATAACTCATACATATATCATACAGAACTCTTACAGAACTCTTACTGAACTCTTACTGAACTCTTACTGAACTCTTGCTGAACTTATACAGAACTCATACTGAACTCATACATATATAATGCGGAACTCATACAGAACTCATACAAAACTCATACAGAACTCATACAGGAGTCATACTTAACTCATTAATATATCATGCTGAACTCATACAGAACTTATACTGAACTCTTACTGATCTCATACAGAACTAATACTGAACTCATACATATATCATGCTGAACTCATACTGAACAAATACTAAACAAATACAGTAACACATGAAACTTCAGTGGTGTAGTTGAGTGTCATATTGTTGTTCATGAGGCCTAATACTAATACCAAGTCTAATACCCTAAAGCATACTTTTTGAAAGACAAAATTTAAAATTAGGAGCAAATAACCTGTAACAGTTCCCAGGTTTGTTACTATGGAGGTCATTATAATTTTTAGTCTTGTTTACAATATTACTTATGCTCCATGCATACGGCCGTAATTTTGATCCGCAATTATGGACCGTAATTGCGGATCGAAGTAGAGACCCATTCATTTGTATTGCTCACGGACACCTTCCCGTATATTTACGGGAAGGTGTTCGGACCGTAGAAATGACCCGCAAAAAATGGGACATGTTCTATTTTTTTATTTTACAGACCGTGCTCCCATACTTTATAATGGGAGCACGGCCGGCAAATGTGGGTTACTGTCCGCGGCTGTCCGTGCCCGTAATCACCGGCCATGATTACAGGCACGGCCGTGTGAAGGAGGCCTTAGGCCCCATGCACACGACCGTATTTTTATCCGTCCGCAACTACTGTCCGTAAATACGGATTCAAAGTCATTCGCAACTTATCCGCATATACGTAACGTAGTGCATCCTTAATGCATCCGTATATACCGATTCACAAAATGAAGAAGCGACGCTTCTGTAATTACAGACGGCAATGGGTGCACACTTGTAGCCATCCTTAATTACGGAAGCGCCGATAGACTTCTATGGGGAGTCGGTGCCGTAATTATGGACAAGAATAGGACATGTTCTATATTTTACGGATCATTTCTACGGAACGGACACCCATCCGTAAAAATATGGAAAGGTGTCCGCAGCCCATGTAAATGAATGGGTCCGTAAGTACGGTCCGTAATTGCGGATGAAAATTATTTTATTAGAATGAAAAATTAATGCCATTTAATTCTGATATAATCTATAGAGAATGTTACACGTTCTCACTTTAACCCATTAATCTGTATGCAAGACAAGCGGAATAACTGATGCATAAAATAGCAAATACTATTTTAATGATAGAATAAATATAATTTATCAGCATTTACCCCAACTGGGCTTACTTTGGGCTGCTGGTTACCATACCGATTGCTGAGAAAACAACACGCTCACAACTAGGGATGTCACGATACCAAAATTTGGACTTCGATACCGATACTTCGTTTAGTATTGCGATTTCGATGCCAATTTCGATACTTTTGCCAACAGTAATAAAAAAAAAATTCTTCCGTTTTCTGATGTGAGGCGCGACGTGTGATTAATTTTGAACGCGCCTCACATTAATAGTAATTAATCCCATCATGTTTCTCAGTCATAATGGGTTAATGTGTAAGGTACATGATGGGGTTAATTACTATTAATGTGAGGCACGTGGAGGTGAAATTCATCGCACCTCGCGCCTCACATTAATAAGTGATAGAAAGCAGTGTTTATTTTATTTTTTTACAGCGCACACATCATAAATGATGCAAAAAAATTATTGTGTGCGCCATTACTGAATGTGTGAATATTTTATGTATTGAGACTTATTTTAATGTTTATTGTAATAAAGGTGTATGTGTATTTTTTTAAATTGATACTTTGTTTTTACTTTATTTTTAAACTTTAATGTACTGACATATATCAGATATGTGCCAGTACATTAGCCTGTGTACTGATAGTACACAGGCAGTTGTTAGGACATACTTGGGTATGTCCTAACAACATGAAATATGGTAAGACAGCCCTAGGGGCTGTCAATAGACCCTGGGCTGTCTGTCCATATATGGTATGGCCCTCGATCGCGTCACAGGAATTCCCTGTGACTCGATCCAGGGGCATCCCCCCTGCTCATTTTCTCCTGAATGCTGCAGTCAGTTGTGATCGCAGCATTCGTGGGAATAACGGCGGAGATGAGAGGTTTCTCTGATCTCCGCCGTTATAGAGCGGGGCTGCGGCTGTGTAATACTGCCATTGCCCCGCTCCTGACAGGAAGTGCGCTCGCGGTCAGCATGAGGTGATGCGGCCGGCGCTGCACTAATGAGCGTCGGTTCAGGCACTGGGGACAGAACATGGGGGTGTTTTGTAGCGCGCCCGCCATGTTCTGTCTCCAGTGCCGCCGCTCATTAGTGCAGCGCCGGCCGCATCGCCTCATCCTGACCCCGCGAACTTATCATGACTCAGGAGCGGGGCTGTGGCTGAATTACACAGCCGCAGCCGCGCTCCCATACATTCATGTATTACTATACTGAGCTGAGCTGTGCGGCTGCGCAGCCAAGTATCGAAATACAGGAAATAGCGGTATCGAACCGTTTAGGGATGCACAGTATCGAAACAGTATCGAAGTTTCGATGCACCGTGCATGCCTACTCACAACCAACTTACAGACTGAAACTGTCAGTGGAATTTACTGACCATCTACTGGCTTACTTTCCAGAAACTACTCCATACGGCGATAAGTATATGGTCTGGAAGACTAATGCTTTGTTTGTCAAATGCATTTGTGTTTTGCCTGTCATGCCAATGTAGCCGTAACTACACCGCGGACCTAATATGGCTTTACTATTTAGGCCCCATGCACCGTGTTCGGTCCGTGATATACGGTTCGCATGTCGGCCGCATGTCCCGGAACGAACACAGTGCAGGGAGCCTGGCTCCTAGAATCATACTTATCTATGACGCTAGGTGTGACTGCCTGTCTGCGTAACTACTGTCCCGTACTGAAAACATGATTACAGTATGGGACAGTTGTCCCGCAGCGAGGCAGTGACACATGGGGCCATAGATAAGTCTGATGCTAGGATCCCGTCTCCCTGTCCTGTGTTCAGTCCGGGACATGCGGCCGACATGCGGACCGTATATCACGTACCGAACACGGTCGTGTGCATGGGGCCTTACTGCTGTTGGCAATGTTTCAACAATTGTGTCTTTGAAAAGGTGACAAAATTAACCTTAAATCTGCGGCTGATACATTCCTATGTCCACGTGGTATTATACCAGATAGGCTGCTTGCCTCCCATTCCCTGCTGCTATACGGGATTCATATTTATCTTATCACTCACATGGTTTATATATATAGGATCAACTTATCTACTAGGAATTGTCATCAGATACATTCATGTGTTGCATCTTATGTGCATAATTTATGCTTTCATACGCGACTTGGTTAATTGTACTAAGTGAGTTATTTTTCATTTCACCCAGTCGGGCTTGTGATGTCTATATTCTCCTTTTATGTTTGTGTTTTTTTCTATTTTTTGGATACAGGATCACAATTGGTGCTATTCTTGTTTTTTAAATAATATTTTGCAAATAAACTTTTTGATATTTTCATATTAATGCTGAGCCGAGTGCCTGTTTGACCAGGGATTATCCCTTGTCTTGTTCCTTCCCTACCCTTTCCCTTCCCCATTCCTTTCCTTCCTTCCCATCTCTTTCTGTGTTTTTTTGTATTTGAGAGACCATTTTAATGATGTATGAGTTTTTGGTCATTGATTATTAAAATCAAGCTAAAGTTGGTGGTCACAGTAGTAGTGTCTTATTCATTTCCTTCTCTGCTATTGCTGATTACAGTAAATGTTCCTGTTTAACAAAAAAAAAAAAAAAAACTACTATCCCACTCCTTAAATATAAGTCAATGTAATTTATTTGATGTAAATATATAGGTGAAATGAAAGAAATGTCTGGTAAGAATGCCCTAATTAAACACATTAGTCTCAGCTGATTAATTAATTGATTAATTAATGGGTTGATTGATTACATAACACTGGTTGCTATGACGACCTCATGTTGTCTTTACTTTGTAAATCATCTTGTGTTCTATAGTTACAATGTATCCTTTGCATTCCTTTCCTCTTTATTTATAAAATATTGTTCTAGGTACAAGCTTTTATAGAAACACTGTACATATGGTTCGGAGTATGTTCACACCAACAGGGATCGGATGAGTAATGAATATATAAAAATGAAATGATTGATGACAAAAGTTGTCATCCGTCTCCTTGGTTTTTTCAGTCTATGGAAAAATGTCAGATCTTCCAGCATTGAAGTCATTGGGATAACATAGTTTTCCATCCTTTGTTCTTTAACATTGATATAAATGTGGCTACAGATAGAAAACATTTATCACCCTTGATATTGTTTCCAGTGTCAGATTCTAGTTACATGGACCCACTAAGGGAAATGTTTCTGAGGACTTTCCTTCATCTATGCAGAGTTGGTGAATATCCACTTATCTGCATTTTTAACTTTTCCGTTATCATTGCGCACATGTCATGAAAGCGGTTGTCTCATGAAGACAACCCCTGTCCATCCGCCCTAATAGGGCAATAGAACATTATAGGAGAGGTCCTCCGATCAGGAAACCCATCTATGAGCCAGAATGGAGAGCCGCTCTGTCCGACTCGAGCTGCCCTTGGATTACAAGGACGGCTATTCATCTGAATAGCCCCTATGTAATACTACATTTCACCTCCAGCGGTTGCTGCAGGGGAAATGCCTGGCCCAGTTTTTCCCGGAAAAATTAACCAATTGTTATAGGGTTGATTCACATCTGGGTACTCTAGTGAACCAGTTTGACCTGGTTGGTTACATCTTTTCAATCCATCATTCTATTAACTTCAATGTTAAAAACCGTTTGAGTCAGTAAATCAGATGATGAAACATGTTCCTGCCTATAAGTGATGTCTATCACCATGACAGAGATAGGGCAGTTTCGGAACAGTTGTAATACAACTGACAATACTTAAGGTGGTCTTTCATGGCCCAATGTAGGCTGTGTAAATGAGCACCGATCAGCCAGACAGCTCATTGATCGTTACTTTGATCGCTCGTCCCCGTACATTTCTAACATGGTAACACAGGGAGCTGTGCTGTTGACAACCATAATATTTTCGTCATTTAATATAATACAATCAACCGATGAATGAGTGTTTGCTCGTTCATCGGCTGATCATTGCCCTGTTTACACTGGGAAATTATCGTGAACAAGTGTTCTGTGAACGCTCGTTTGGCCGATAATTAGCTGGTGTAAAAGGGCCCTTACTGTATTATGACTGTATCAACTGCCCCCCCCCCCCCGCCATTGTTCTACTGAACACATTGAGATCATCATAAAACCCTATGTGTGTAGTAAAACCCTGGAAGGTCCGGGAGCTGTGGTAATACTAAGGCTTCGTTCACATCTGTGTTGGGGTCCTGTTCTGATGGAAAGCTCCGGCGGAACGTCAGAACGGGACCCCGAAGCAGATGTGAACGAAGCCTAAGAATTTTAAAATGCAGCTATATTACAGCTGTCTGTAGCCGCCCAAAAACGAATACATTTTTTATTGAAATCAATGAGATCCGCTTTGAGATCTGCTTCCGATGGTCTTTTGTTTAAAAAAGACCATAGAAATGAAGGGGAAAAAGCTGATCGTGTGAACAGATCCTACAAATGTCTTGAACTGTAATTAGTGAAATTAGAAGTTATTAACAGATTGGTTGTTTTTAAAACAGGGTTGCTTTGCTGGAATTTTACAGACACAATGTGATCTGTCCCTCAAGGTATTTAATAGTCACAAATATCTGTTAATTCTAATTGAAGACAAAAACATTAGTGCAACCTATAGCAAGTAAGTAGAGGATTTCTTTAATTCTCTTTTACTTTATAAATTTAATATTATGATGAAGTTTGTAACGTGATTCACATTCTAAAGGATAACTCCACATGTGATGAGTCATAGTACCAGCAAATGCGCTAACCAATTACTTTACAGCTGTCTGGATGACTAACAGAACTAGGGTAGCTATGGTAACCCGGAATATTGATTCACAATGTGGGTTTTCTTTCAAGTTCTAGGTTAGTTACAAATCTCTGTTGTACTTATTTAGTAGAAAAATTAAAGCTGGTCATAGATGTAAGGCTGGGTTCACACGACCTATTTTCAGACGTAAACGAGGTGTATTATGCCTCGATTTACGCCTGAAAATACGGCTCCGATACGTCGGCAAACATCTGCCCATTCATTTGAATGGGTTTGCCGACGTACTGTGCAGACGACCTGTAATTTACGCGTCGTCATTTGACCGCAGTCAAACGACGACGCGTAAAATATCAGCCTCGTCAAAGAAGTGCAGGACACTTCTTTGGACGTAATTTGAGCCGTTTTTCATTGATTCCAATGAAGAACAGCTCACAATTACGGCCGTCAAAGACGCCTCGCAAAATGCGAGTACGAGCAATTACGTCTGAAATGACGGAGCTTTTTTCTCCTGAAAACAGCTCCGTAATTTCAGCCGTAAATGCAGCTAGTGTGTGCACATAACCTAAGGCTGGGTTCACACACCCTATTTACGGACGTTATTTGGGCGTTTTAACCTCGAATTACGTCCGAAAATACGGCTCCAATGCGCCGGCAAACATCTGCCCATTCATTTGAATGGACTTTACGATGTTCTGTGCCGACGGTAATTTTTTTTACGCGCCGCTGTCAAAAGACGCTAGCGTCAAAGAAGTGCCTGTCACTTCTTGGGACGTAATTGGAGCCGTTTTCCATTGACTCCATAGAAAAACAGCTCCAATAACGTCCGTAAAATACGCCGTGAAAAACGCCTGCACTTGCCTTTACGTCTGAAATTCCGGAGCTGTTTTCTCCTGAAAACAGCTCCGTTACTTCAGGCGTATCGGATGTGTACGTGTGAACATACCCTAAGGATCAACGGCTGATATTTTTTGATCAGTACGTAAAAACACATATCCCCTAAATGCAGTGATGAATCTTAAAGGGGAATTACCAGAAGTTTTTTTTTTAAATTGCATATTTTTTGCAACATTATCAATGCTTGAAGTTGTCTGCAACTGTTTTGCTTCTGTGTCTCCATGTCAACAATTATTGTCCCGAGTTTTGGTGGTTCAAACTTGTCATAGGAGTGTTGTGTGAATCCAAATGACCATGTACATTAAAGGGGTTGTCTCATAGCAGAACATGGTGGCATATGTCTAGGCTATCAGTAAGGGTCATAGCAGTCAGACTCCTGGTGGCATATACTAGTGATTGCAAGAACAATGTGGCAGGGGCGCTAGAAAAACACCATGCCACTCCACCTCCTGTCGGCCCTGTTAGTTTTTTTTCCAGGTGGCCACATGGTCGTTTATTATAGTCAAAGTTAACAACAAATATGCTCAATGTGACTCAGGACTTGTTCAAATGTCAAATACATGACAGGATTTCACAATAACAACAAACCAGAATTACGTTGGGTGGTGTTGCAAACCCTTAAGAATTTTATGATAGATAATAATATATTTTTTTAATCCCTTCTTTGTCACAGCAAAGAAAAATTCAGTTTGGGGAGGGAATTAAGAAAAGTTCTTCAAATGTTATTTCAGTAAAGGATTTCAATTGAAAACACTGTACAAAGTCTCCGTCCCATGGGGCGTTGGTGGGAAAGAACGGCCTGAAACATTCTGCCGCTCTAATTAAGTAAAGTCTGGAGTCTTTCTTAAGCTAATTATGATTGACTTGCCAGTCAGGAGAATTGTCCTAGCTATCACCCTCTTGCTGTGTATATGACTTATTCTATATTTTTTACATCTTTTTATAGATATTTTTACAATGGAATTGCATTTTTGGTAAAAATTAGAAATGACAAATAGTCATCAGCCATATTAAATGTTAAATTTGCTAGTCAATCATTTCCGGCTTTCTAGTTTTTTAGCTCTGTTCTATTAGGCAGGGATCACACATACAGTTTTCATGTAGTTTTTGGCTCAGTTTTTTTTAAACCAAAGCCAAAAGTAGATCCAACAGGAAGGAAAGGACTGACGCATCTCCTTTTTTGTCCACTCCTGTGTTTGGCTTAAAAAATTGAGCCAAAAACTGCTTTAAAACTCCATGTGTTATCTTAGCCTTAGGGTAAATCTAAAATCAGTGATTTCAGCTCACTACTGTATCTACTGTCCGATCAGAACAACCCCTTTCCATATACCCCATTACGGCATATGGACCTTAAATAAGGGGGTCCCTCATTTGGTAGCTACTTCTATTTGCCAGAGCGGAGAGTCGCCTGCTCGTTTTGTAAGAGCGGCTCCTGTTTTGGCAGACCCAGCGCGCCCTTGCATTACATGAATGGCCATTTGGCAGGGTAGATGCGTAGCTGGCCGCTGCTTTTTTAATAAGTGGTTGTCTTCATGAGGCAACCCCTTGAGTGACTAAAACATCATCCTCACATTTCTGGCTTAGATTGCTGCTTTCTTTTTACCTCTGCACCCAAATACTTTACACTGCAGGTCTGCTTGTTCACATTGGCTGCTGTATATAACACAAGCACACAACAAGACCATTAGGAGGTAAATGTATGGAGAACTAATTATCATATGTAGGGATGGATTTTTTTTAACTACAAGTGTGAAAGAGAAGAAGATCATCAAGTAATTGCCAAATACAATATTTTGAGGTCATTGGATCTCATTATAGAGGGTTCTAATTCTGCTTTCAATTCCACAACAAAAATTCCAATCTAACTTCAGTCCCTACCATACTGCTTTCTAGTTCAGGCATGTGTCCTCCCAATTTACTCTAGGACTTGGAGCCATCTTCCATAACTGCATTTGAATCATGAGAGGAGCCTCCCTGCCCCATTCTTTCCCAGGTCCCTAAGTGAATTTTTTTGTCCGTGATCACGACAGTATGGCCTGGTCGGAGATTGTGGTCACTGAGACAGGAAGTGATTGAGAGATGCAAACAGGAAGACATCAGTTGGGACACAGGGGGGCGTCACAAAGAAAATTGACTTTGTCACATGGCATGTTATATGTGGTACATAATTATATTTTTTGCCAATTCGCTTTTAAATATGAACAAAAACAATTTATGTGATATTATTGTTTTTCGTATACATTTTAAATGTAATATATTAGTAGATTGTCCTCACAAATCAACAAAAGTTAAACATATCTTAAGTGGAAATTTGTTCAATTTATTGAGCTGGAAATTAGTATTATCTGCTCAGTCAGACATCCATAAAATAGATCTTCAGATCAATTAAACATTCTTCATATTCAGAAACCTTTATAAGTCCTTCTTAATGGATTTTTTATTAATACATTGCTTTCACCAGTGGTCACGTAGTATGCAAATAGGACACACTGTTTCATTCTCAAAATGACTTGATGCGTGTGTAGGCCATAATGCATAGTAATGTGTGACTGTTTGTTTGATAGCACTTTGCTGGCACTCACCAGGATGGAGTCTATTAGAAGGATAATACGAGGCTGCAAAAATACGGCAGCGGTGGATGTTTTTGTTCCTGGTATTGTAATTACCAAATCTAAATATTGATCTAAAAGTTAAAAAAAAATATTTCAAAGGTGAGGAAACACTGGGGAAATTTTTGGGAAACGTCAATTCTAAAATAAAGAAAATGGGAGTAAAATGCACCTAATTTATTAAGAGGTGCACATCTATGGCCGCCATGAGCTGGTTTAGATTGGCGCCATAATATATGCCAGTTTCTGTTGTAAATTATGCTAAATTTGTCAAGCCGCTTGTGGCCTCGCCCTTCTACTTAGCTCCACCCACTTTTAAGAAATTTTGTGAACAGCAGAAACAGCACAAAAGACAATCCTGTTTTAAATAGAAGCCAGCCGATTGTCGAGAATCCAGTTTCTCTAAACATCACCCCCCCCCACACCCGTCTAGGGAAATGTAGCATTACATGGCGGCCTGTCAGATGAATGGTCATCCATGTGATTCATGCACTGCCTGTCTGCTATAGCCGCTGCTTATTAGCGGCTCCCAGCTCTGGTTCATAAAGTTAGTGGTTGTCTTTATAAGTAATTGGGCGAATTTATTAAGACTGAAGTAGGATGCAACAAATTTATTTAGGGAAACACGCCTCTTAATAAATTTGTTGCATCTTCGGCTGTCCATGCACCACGGAGTGAAATCTACGCCAGCCAAGAACTGCCAAGATTTCACTATAACTAACACCAGAGACTAGCGTTGAGTTTAGAGAAGTCCCGCTCCCTTCCTCTAAGCCCTCCCCACTTTTTAAAAAAGTGTCACAAAAGTGTTGCAAAAAAGTCGCAATTTTTGTGACTTTTGAGCCTTCGCGACTTTTCTACACAACAGAACTGGCATAGAAGTTTTGATAAATTTCCTCCATTATCTGGAACTGATAGAAATTCAATGTTCACCGTTGGCAATTCCCAACTATGTTTTTTTTCTGTTTGAATCTCAGCCTAAAAGTTTTCTGACACTTTTCTACTAGATGACTATATGGAAGCAGATTTTCAATTTCTAATGAGGCTTTTTTTTTGTGTGACCTTGTGGTAGGAACATAATTGTTTAAATAAGTGAAACTTTCATCTGCAAGCTAAGATGTTGACATTTACTGTAAAAGCTGGAGAGCAACTACAAAGTGCATCTATGCCTCTGGAGGATCCAGCACAGATGTGTATTACAAGGACAGCCATTGATTACAATAGGCACCATGTAATACTTCATTTCACCAGTGGTGGTGCTGCTGGTTACTTCAAAGATTGCAACTAATTGCTGGTGCTCTACGCAGCTGATCAGCTTATTTTTAGAAGACCTTTCTGGGGGAAGGGGGCAAGTTGGTCCATGTAACCCAGGCCTTTTGTGTGTGTGTTTGAGGGGTGTAACTGGCACCAGCACAAAAGTTTAATAATAATAATAATGAGGATACATACTGTTTTAGCATGATGAAGGAGAAAGATGCCATCAGCCAGCAACAGCGGTTCTGGGAAAAAGCAAGCTGATAAATGGGCCACTGAACTCTGAATCCATGTATGCATATGAGTTTGCAGGGATTTCTATATATTACTTTGTGGGGAAGGGGCACTAGAATTTGCCTGGATTGCAGAAAAGACTAGCTTTACTCCTGTCACATAGTACTATAAAATGTAGCCAGGTCGTCACACTGTGTCACTTCTTTGCTTCACATAGTTGTCCATACCAAGTGGACCAATCATATTACTTGTTCTATTTGCGGACACTCAGTGAAAAAATAAAAGATGGAATCTGATTGGTTATTATGGACAACACTTTTCTTGTGCAGTCGTTTTTAAACCTGTGTCAGCCAGAACCTGTGGGACATTATACGGATTTGCATTATCTTTGGAAAACTCTGACTATGCATAAATAATTTACACTGATAACAATGTCTCTCTCAGAGCAATCTCTATGTCTTTTATAGGACCACTCCGTACTGGTCATTATCATAAAGAAGGCAGCGACTATAAACTATTTAGTGTAATGACTGTTCTGTGAGGATTATCCCTCTAGATGCAACTTGAGGTTTGAAATATTGTCTCTGCTTAGAATGTGCAACCGTATGAAATGTCTAGAAAAGCCATTATCTATGAGAAAGATGCTCTGCTGTTCACCATATTGTATCAAGTTATGATGGAAATCAGTTACTCTCTGTTATGGGAACTCGACAGGTATTGCATTTTGTTCACAGTCAATATTGGCATCATTCCAGCGATTTGAAAGATGTAGATAGATAGATAGATAGATAGATAGATAGATAGATAGATAGATAGATAGATAGATAGATAGATAGATCGTTTAGAAGTTGATAAAATTTTCCCCATACAAATAAGAGATAGCAAAGTATTCAATTATAAAACATAAAATAGCTAAATGTATTATATTGTCTTTAAACAGTTTTATGATTGAGTTCAATGTATAAACAGTATACAGTAAGCTCCCCCTAGTGGTGGCTTCACACAGTTAGGATTTTATTATTTCACTATATGGGGCAGATTTACTAACGCTGTCTAATATTTAGGCAGCATAAACTTAGATCAGGCAGTCAGAAAATGCACCAAATTTATGAAAGTGATGAACGCTGTATAATAAATTTGGCGCATCTTGCTAAACACTTTTCTCTTCCTTATACCACCTCTTAGCTCGCTTAGTTTACGTCGTTTTTTTTTTGCACCAAAATAGGGCACAATTTTGGCTCATGTAGGCATCTTTTAAGCCACACCTCCTTTCTCAAAACCATGCCCATTTCCTCTAAGCAGGGGATTGGGAGGTCTCTATCAGAAAAACATAGCTCTGACCGCTATAATGATATTATAAAATATTATAATATCATAATATAACATAATATTAAAAAATCAGCACAGAATTTGTATCTATTGGGATAAAAAAAAAACAATTAAATCAAATTAAATTAAATCAGTTAAACAATTAGTATTTGAGTGATGACACATTGTTTTATTTTTTTCACAAGTCAGGAAATATTATAAATTAGATTCTAGACACACTCTCCTCTCGTGTCCTCACACAATCCCCCCTCTCTTCTTCTGGCTAGTGCCAGGAGAAGGAGGGGTTTGAAGGTCTTCAAACCTCCTACACTGTGTGCCGCCATTTTCTGAGTGACTGCACAGTGTAGGAGTATTAGATACATGGCTCAGCAGACAGTATCACACGAACATACACGAACATAATACACACATCATACACGAACATAAATTACCTGCTCCTGCCGCCACTACACTCCTTGCACCTTCGCTTCGTTGAACATATGGCCGGAAGCCACGGCCGGAAGTCGTCATCTTACTGTCCGGCAGCGGCTTCCGGTCCACATGAAAATGGCGCCGGATTTCGCTCTACGAACGAGCTTCGTTTTTGGTCTGTGTGGGGAGCGGTGCATGCGCCGTTCCCACACAGACGGCGTACGCTTCTGTCAATGGAACGGCTTCTGTTCGCATTCTCTCTGGGGTTGTATGTGCCGTATCCAATTACAGAGACACATACAGAGATGAAAAAAAAAATGGCAGCCCACATAAAGAAGTAAAAGTAAGAACACAGTAAAAAGTGTAAAGTCACAACACTAATAAATACAATTTTTGTTTATATTTTATTAAAAGCAATATAATAATAATAAAAAAAATCATGACACCTCTTTAAGTGAATCTTTAATTAACAATGACTATAGTCTTCAAATGTAAAATCTAGCATGTTTGTAATATAGGTTAGCCACTTTCTAATTTTTATTTTTTTATGTTTTTTCTTATTTTGCTAATTTCACCATAATCATAGAAGGGCTTCTTTACTGTAAGAGCGAATCGTCGACACACAATAGCGGCGATTCACAGGCATTGCAGCCGTCTTCTCACATTGGAAAAGAAGGCTGCATTACCTGTGAATCGCTGCTAAATGTGTGTTGACGACTCACAGTGAGCAAGTAGAAATTAAGGGTAAGCAGCGCTCATACGAGCACTACACCCCCTTCAAAACAGCTAATCGGTCTGGGTCCCGGGAGTCAGACCCCGACCGATCAGCTATTGATGGTCTATCTTGAGGATAGGCCATCAATTTTTAGGGACTGGAAAACCCCTTTAAGACAAAAATGCTGCCACTACAGAGGAAAATGAGGCTAAGGCAATCAGTGTTTCTTCCATGGTGCTCTTACGATGAGAACTCTGTACATTGATTCCTAAGTATGGACCTCCAGACCTGGGCGTTGCCTCATAAGAGCAACTACTTTTCAAACTGACATCAGCCTGGCGTTTAGTTGATCGTTCGTCTCCAGAAACCCCTGGTAATCAATTGTTTTCGCCAGAGGAAGCTGTGTAAGGCCATACATTTCCCCTGCAGTGACTACTACAGGTGAAATATAGTATTACATGGAGGCTATTCAAATGTTTTGCCAACCATATAATACACTTATGGGCTGGGTGCACAAGAGTGAGAGCGCTGTTTGTTAGTAGCTCTCCATTGTTCACCAAAGCTGTTGCTTCTCTTTATAGCACCCATGTGCCCTGAGGGAGTATGGGCAGAGGTTCTCTTAGTAAGACAACCCCTTCAAGATCTGAATGTGGAAAAGTAAGTTTCCATTTTTCTATATAAAAGATTGGGTTTGGAGCCTACTAATACATTGGTGAGCCGCATGCAGCCTTGTAATATGAAATCTGCAGTGTTTTTCCATTCTCATTCCTAACACACAGTAATAGTCTGATATATCTGGCTAGTTTTGTGGTTCACAGATTACGCGGCATGTCACATGTACTTTGGCCTCCTGCCTCTTTCTGCCTCTCTTAGACATTTCATTGAGCTCTAAGATGGGAATGGATTTCCTTTCTAAATACTCATTTGTTAGAATTTAGTTAGGAACTGTATGTTATGATTATACTGGAATATGGGCTGCAGACATCAATAAAATTATACATAGATGGGTTTATGTCATTACAGAAGGCGATTTTATCAGTCATAATGCATTGCAGCCTCGCTTTGTAAATTGCAGGAAAGTGCACAAAATATGCAACCAGCATTGAGAACCACAATCCACATAAGAGTGTGTACAAATCTAGCAATTCTTATTGAATAGATTATAAAGTTTCTGCAAAAAAACAATGGCTCACATTTATAAATAATGGCATATTTTGGACCGATGGATAGTTGGCGAGAATAGTGCCTTACTTTTAAAAGGCACCCACTTTTTATGAAATTTGGTGTGTTTGATATTGTTTGACAGTTGGGATTTATTTTCATGCCTATGAGCAGTCGAACACTTGTGCCACTAATTTGCGCTTTTTTTAAAATCTTTGCGTTTGATAAATGAGTCTAAAAGTATATTTACATATTAAAGGGGTTGTCCCGAGATTAAATGTTACCCCCTAACCACAGCATTGGTGATAACATGCTGATCGGTGGGGGTCCAACCGCAGGGACCCACACCGATCACAAGAACAGGGGTTCCACTCCTCCGAATAAATTGAGCGGCAGGGCGGCCTGCTGCTCCAATCATTCTCTATTGCACTGTCAGAGATAGCCGAGCACTCTACTCGGCTATATCTGGCAGTCCCATAGACAGTGAATGGAGAGGCAGTGTGTATGCACTTATGTATGTTATATGTATAACAATATACACACACTAAGGGCAAACTGAATGGACCTGTAGGTTCTTTTCTGCCATTAAATTCTATGTTTCTATGTTTAAAGGGGGCAGCACATTGTCAATGATTGTACTCTGCTGGCATTGTTCATGAAGGGCACTCTGTGACAGTATAGCTTATAAAGGTAGTATGATGGTGCTATCATTGGAGACAGGGTCCGCCTCGTCTCGTGTCCATAAAGTTGATTGTTAAAAGGAGGAAAATATGATATTCACCCACTAAAAAACTCCAAATTACGAATTAGGGTATGTGCACACGATAACTGCATTTACGTCTGAAATTACGGAGCTGTTTTCAGGAGAAAACAACTCCGTAATTTCAGACGTAATTGCATTTACTCGCGTTTTGCGAGGCGTCAATTACGGCCGTAATTTGGAGCTGTTCTTCATTGGAATCAATGAAAAACGGCTCAAATTACGTCTCAAGAAGTGTCCTGCACTTCTTTTGACGAGCCGTCTTTTTTACGCATCGTCGTTTGACAGCGACGCGTAAATGACAGGTCGTCGGCACAGTACGTCGGCAAACCCATTCAAATGAATGGGCAGATGTTTGCCGACGTATTGGAGCCGTATTTTCAGACGTAAATCGAGGCTTAAAATGCCTCGTTTACGTCTGAAAATAGGTCGTGTGAACCCAGCCTTATAGATTCAATCTGACCTATAATAATAAGGCTCATCATCATTCAGAGAGCTCTCTCAGCTAGGTAGTAGTCTTTGAGAAACTCATGTGTCAGCGTTTACCTATCCCTCTCCAAAAGTAGGAAGTTTACTATCAAGTCTCAGTGGCAGGGAAACACGACACATGAGCCCATTAGATTTGTAAAGAGGGTTCACTGAAAGGCAAGGAGCTCCATTAGCATAGTGTACATTGTTTAGAGCTGTGTCTTTGATCAGCGCTGGTTTACACGGACCACCTCTGGCTTTGTAAGAAGACCCTTAGTTCCACAACTTAGTACATCATTATACCTATCCCCCAAGTGTCACCCAACATAAAAGTTCACCTGTCGTTATACATAAAACTGTAAGGCAAACATAAAAATCCTGTAACTGAAGAATTCACAATGTTGTGTATATATATATAAAACTAGGGTTTTTTCTGCCATCACATATATAAAAATGCCAACCGGCAAAGAAACCCTATTTCCCAACTACCACTAAATAATTATTATCTTTATTGAGCTTGAGCTTATATAAGCAAACAGACGAACCACATATATGTTTAAAAATAAACATGCATGCTGGTGGAGGAGTAGTAATATAGGACAATGCCTATGTAGTATATGGTACACAGTACTAATGAAAGGCCGGCGGCTGCAGAACGCCAAACTAAATCGATAATAGAATCACAGAATCCAGCAACAAGGCATTTTGTTTAAAAGGTTACAAAGTGCCCCCCTCCCCCGACATGTTTCGCTACACATGTAGCATCCTCAGGGGTACTGGGGCTATTGACGGCGCGCCACAGATTTCCTGGCATAAAATAGACCTGAAAGGTGCAACAGATGGAGAGCCGGCCAATCAGATTGAAGCAGATTCTGCCATCACCACACAGGGCTGTGAGGAGTGTGGAGAAGGGCTGATCTCCTATGACACATTGAATAATTCTCTCTTTCACCATTTTTTATGAGTGGCATACACAGAAAAGAGAAGCCCAATAGCAAAGATTGACTCCCCCCCCCCCCCTGTTATGGCGTCAGTGTTTTGCCACCAAGGACAGGAGGTCTTGGTGTTTGTTTCCCACTCCAAACACCTATCAAGACCCTTGCTCCAATTTCCCAACCCCTTGTTTGTTAACAATGCAGTTTTTCTGGAGGTTCACATCCTCTAGTAGCAAAGAGGATAAGAATAATCAGGGCTGGGCCCCCTCTCTACAAGGGCCCAATGGCCATTTCATGGTCTGTCTATATCATTTTTATGTTCTTGGTTTTGATTGCAATAAGGGACAAAGAAAAAGAAAAATATTATGGAAAAATTGCTAGAATTGTTATTGTTTTTTCGTTACTTAGTGATCCTAACATTGAAAGGTCTAATTTCTTGTCACAATATTGAATATTTTAAATTCACAGGCCCCAGAACAGAGAAATGTCAACATTTTGATGCCATTGAAGAGGCATGACAATCTCTCCTGGTCTGCATAACCATCTTTGGTCCCTTAATTTCTGTATGATGGCTATCAGAGGGGAAATCATTCAGCCCCGAAAAACTCTGTAACATGCACATTTGGCTCTACTGAACATGCATGTTACGTATGTGCATGTAATATCCATATATATATACCGTATTTGTACGGTTGTGTCATCCACTATTATAAGTGGTTTAGCCACAGCGGCCAATTAGCCGTACAAAGAAATTTAAAGGCAGATTTTTTTTTGCTTGTTTTGTTTTTTAAACCACAATTTTCACCTCCTCCCTCAATGTCACTCTAGGTGGTGGCCAACTCCTCTAATTTTATTTATTTCTCCTGATAATATTCTGCAACGCTGTACATATATCATCAACATTTACATCAGTCCTCATTCCCAGTGGGGCTTACAAACTAATTTCCTTATCTCAGACACACAAGGACAATTTCATAGGAAGCCAATTAACCTATCACTATGTTTATTGGGGTGTTAGAGGAAACCGGAGAACCTAGAGATAGCCCACACAAACACAGGGAGAACATACAAACTCCATGTAGACGATGTACTTGGTCGAATTCAAACCCAGGACCCCAGTTCTTCAAGACAAGAGTCCCAACCACTGAGCCATCATGTTGCACAACTTCTGCCCTTTTATAAAAAAGATAAACTTGTATAAACTGTTGACCAGACATACAATACACACTGTACATATACCGTATGTACAATGACAACACATGCATTTCATTGAGGCACTTTTCTTGCTGACAAGTTTTATAGGGGATGGCTTGAAAAAAAAAATCTGTAAAATATTTTCAACATCATAACGCGGCTAATTTACAATACATTTTTTTTTAAAAACATGAAAAAGTGTGACCTGACTAATTTAGGGAACCAGATCCTCTCATTTCTCATACTCCAATTAGGTACGGTGACAGCTGTTTACTGATGGATTTAATGTAACATCCTTTACTTTTCAACACTTGAGTATAAAGGATGTGGGCTTGGCTGGTATGAATCTGTCATACGAGTCAAGGACGACTAAAATAGCTCAGACAGTTATTGAAGTTAATAGTGCCTCTGATTGGTTTCCATTTGTTGACCTTGCATAACCTCGCTCCCAAACTCCAGATTACTTCATCAAACACAACAGACTTGAAAGCAGATTTCTGATATATACTCTAAGATTACAGGGTTTGAGGACGCAGTGATTTCATTTATCATTCACAAACTTCTGAATAAATAATAAGCAAATATATTTTAGCTGATAAACTAGAGATAACTTTTAACATGTTCTTATATTTTAATATAAATGATATGTTTTATACAATATACAATTAAAAAGAAACACTAAAACCAGCATAAAACATGAAATGGCTGGTATAGAGAAATTACCTTGCCGTCCCCCTCCCTCGTCCCTGCATCTAGTGTGCTGTCAGATTAATAACATATATTGAATTGGAATTCCCCTTTAATAAGCTGATATACTTGACAATCTAATAATTTTCGGAGTGGATGAGTAATGTGATCATGGGTCAAATTGGAAGTAAATGAAGCTGATCAAATCAGGTATAGGCTGGTTTTTACACACAGGGGCAGACTTACTATTCAAATTGAGCCAGAAATGTACAGTACATGCTGTGTGCCACATTTATCAACTTTTTTTAGCCATTTTTTTTCTGAAAGGGGCGTTTCTGTCTGTAAAGGGGTGTGGCTTAAGATGCGACACAGTGCACCAAAAATGTGCCAAAAAACTGACACAAACTAAGTCAACCAATAGGCAGTATAAGAAATAGAAAATTATTTGGCATGTCTAGCAAGATACATAATTTTGTGCCAGTTTTTGGCACATTCTAAGTCATGCCTTTTCCGATAAACCACACCCTTTTTCTTATTAAGCCACGCACCTTTTCAATACACTTTTAAAAGTTTCTAGTAAGGTGCAAAAAACAAAATTGCGCCAAGAAACACAAACATTTTGCAAATTTTTGCTATTGTGTTTAGCGGTGCATTCCGTGGAAATCCATTTTCTAATGAAAAGACTATTACAATGCAATTTGCTTAGTATTTTGTGTCAGAGATTTTCAGTAAAATAAATCTCTAGTTGGTTCCTAAGACATTCAATCAGTTTACAGGACTATATAGTCTACTTGTTTCAGAAACTCCCACCAATGTGATCTTTGGAAGTGTACTTATGAAATGTTAGAAGATCATTTTGGTTGGATTTCACATTTTACCATTAAAGTAGGTGATAATAGTAATATAATTAGTTGTACTGCCATGATAAAAAGAACTTTTATGTTGAAGCCTTCCCTGGAGGGTCCTAAACAAGTCCTATCCTTCATATTTTCTAGTCAAAACTAACTCTTCATGGAAAATCCCTAGTGGTAGGCTACATGGCAGTCCACCAAAGATATGTTACTTCCACCTCCACTGTTGCTATAATGGAACGTATCATCCATTCTAGATCTCTACTTTTACTGCTATTATGCAATGCAGAATTATTTTTTCCAGTCTCACATAAAGTTCTACAACTTTCTACAGATAAAGCAATGAATTGTTCTATGATAATGACATTCAAAGACCCTGCATCTGCAATGAGAGCTATAGGGAGGTCCATCCTATGTTGAGCAAGTCCACGTTTATTATTGAGAGTGTGAACCTGTTCAGGTCTCCATACAATCACAACAATAGGTTGGAACAAACCTAAAGGACCATCCTGCTCTTATCTCATACAAGGGGTGCAAAAGGGAGCAGAATTTCCTCCTGCCCTTGCCTGATGTGCATGTTGTGATGGTGCTGTCAGCCCTTTTCTTCTAGATAGTATCTAGAGTGTTGAATCACACAATTTGAGGGGTTGTCTGGCTTAGAAAACCCATTTTCATATACCCTATTA
The DNA here is from genome assembly GCF_050947455.1 of Rhinoderma darwinii. NCBI lineage: Eukaryota > Metazoa > Chordata > Amphibia > Anura > Rhinodermatidae > Rhinoderma > Rhinoderma darwinii. The sequence goes on from NC_134692.1 coordinate 29,826,539, forward strand.
AGGAATTTTGAGTTAATAGAAGGGGGTCCGCTGTTCGAGATCCTCATCTCTCTTGGCCAGAGTGGAAAGTATTTACAAAGAGTGTCTCTCGCTCTATAGGACCTATCCTGTCCGGCATTATAAAGACAACCCATTGATCTCAATGAACACTGTGTAATACTTAATTTACCCTGTGAAGGCACTGCAGGAAACTTTCTAACAAGTAGGTATTGTCTAAAGCGGAGATCCCCATTAATGTCAGAATTCTGCTCAAAATCTGATAATTCAATGTTTATTTCATTTAGCCCCAGTATCCTACCCGTCAGGGGTTCACAATGCTAATGTACTTTGTTTGCCACTGAAGAACTGGTGGTCACTGGTGTTTTTTCGTCCCAATCTAACAAAATAATAGTTATGAATGGTTAACGTACCTCAAAATGGATAATAAGAAATCTGATAAAAACAATTATGTGAGAAATAAACAATCCGTATGTCCAAGGACGCTTTAAGTCTCCACGCAACAATTTCCTCTCAAAGTATTACCTGCCTTATCTCTTATATTGCCCCTTGAGCATTTCCCAGTGTTTTGTGATTCAATGTTTCTGAAGTGTTAACGCATGGTTTTTCTAATCTTTTCTGACAGGTTACCATGGACACTTCATATATCAAGAGCTTGTATCTCCAGAACCAAACATCAATTTAGAATACTAAACAAACATAATTTTAAAGGGCACAAGGGCATCCTGTGCGATAAATATTACAGAATATTGTTATTTAGAAGGGCTCATGTTTATTCAGATAGAGTCAACTCTTTATTCAATCATCATCATCCGGTACTTCGTTGTCTTGTTTAATATTGACCTTCATTTTAAATATTGTTTACTGCAATTAATATTGAGAGCTTTCTCCAATAGGCGGTATTGCTTTTTTTTTTTTTATCTATCCCGCATATTCATAATCATCTTTTTAATTACGGTACTTATTTTACAAAAACATCCTCCCTCCACTCGCTGACCTAAGTGTCACTGCATGTAGACATTGCAGCGACGCTCAGGTCCGCTCGCTCTATGTGCAGTGTACGGGACAGCCATACATTGCACATAGAATGTCAATGTAGATAAAATAAATTACTGAAAGACAAACACAAATTTCTGGGGTAAATTAGGACAAAATAAAGAAATAAATAAAATAAGTAAATACATAAAGAAAAATAAATATCACCATTTCCTTGATCCTGTTCTATGATATATTGCCAGTATGGCTGCAATATGTCTTGGGAGCCACATGCATCTTGGTACCCAAGCCCATGCCAAACAAGTGCCCAGGATACAGTAAAATGGTCCTTAATTCCTGACATTGTCCTGGAATATCGTTCCTGTTAGAGGATTAGAAAACACTGCAGGACATAGAGTAGATAAGTGTGTTGTATTATATGGGCACAATTGATTGGTGGGGGTCCGAGCACTGAGACCCCCAACAGTCGCTAAAATGAAGCGGTAGAATCGCTCGTGTAAATGCTCAGCCACTTCGTTTCTGTTGGGGGTTTTTCCAGAAAGCCGATGTATCAAAGTACGGGCACATAAACTTTCTATTGAGCCCATACTCTGATACATTGATTTCCGGAAAAAGCCGTACAGAGACGAAGCGGCTAAGCGCTCACACGAGCGATTCTACCGCTTCATTTTAGTGATTGTTGGGGGTCTCAGTGCTCGGACCCCCACCAATCAAAACTTTTGACATGTCACTATGACATGTCAGAAGTTTGTCAAACATTTAGATACCCTTTAGATTATCCTTTTATACTTCGTCCAGTTTGTCTTACAGTGGTGGTGCTCGGTTGATCCTGCACTTTTCTTCTTTTGTTTATTGGTTTGTCATAACTGTATGGGCACTGCTGGCACTGGCAAATTCTCTTTGTGGCATGTTTATATAGACAATAGCTACTCTGTGGGTAATACTATGTGACTAGGACTACCTTCTGAACACTGCTATATGACTGCCATAATATAATGGGTAACTCTGTGTGGTAGGCACAATGGTATTGTCAATTCCATGTTAATGATATCAAAGGTTATATGGTCTACACATCTTAATGGTATATACTATGTGGCCCTAAAGTGTGACACTCGGCGTTGATCGCTACTATTTCGATTAATTCAGGGACACCAGACGGACAGTGCAGTAGTGTCTTGAGAATAATATTAATAAGGTAGACTTTGGGGGTGTGAACAGGATGCTAAGGGGTAGGGTTAGATTGGGACATACATCGGGAAGATTTGCTGTGACCTGTGCTTTTATGTTTTGCACTCATGAATGACAGCTAGCCATAATAGTGAATCCCAGTTAGCTGCCCCTTGTACCCAATGTATTGCAATCCTTAGAATAAAGTAAAATGAATTTAAAGAAAAACTTAATTTTTACATAATATATTTACAACATTCCAAGATTTAAATTTTAAATGGTTAATGTATTTGTAAATACTTTGCTTTACTTATCTGCTTTTTAATTATATGATGTTTTATTCTTTATTCAAACAGAAATGTAGGTTCAGTATTTTGCTAGGTTTCTGTTTCAAAGAGCAGTGCATTGTGGGAGCTAAAATAACAGTTACAGTAGGGCTAAGCTATTCAATTTCTACAGATACACCACATACAGATTCTAAGAAGGAACAACAGATGTTTCCTCCCTTAACTCTCTAAACCCGACATATCCCAAGATGTGTGGGGCGAGATGTTAACCCAACATGTAAAAAAAAGTGTATTCCTCCGACAGATGCCTCTGACAAATGCCATCCGTCAGTCATCTGTTGCCTATAGACTCCCATGTTAAAATATATATATACATTTAACATATATGTGATTTTACTGGATGTCAGTCATGGATGCCTCTAACAGAAACCATCCGTTGCCCATAAACTCTTTTCTTAAAAATAAGTATCAATAATGTATAAAAAAACAATTTACTGGATGGCGCGATAATGTCTTAAATTGATATCATGACAAATTGTATAATTTAACGCAATTCAAGAAAAGTCAAGGGTGAACACATAGTAACATCATTTGTATCTTAAGAATTTGTACTCGGCACACCTTGCTTGTGTTACAAAAATATATTTTTATTTTTATTATGGATGCCAGAGGCTGTATGTGCGACGTCGACGTTTCGGTCAGACAGACCTTCGTCGGGCACTAGAGAAATGTACAATTGATTAGATCATGGCATGGGTATAGGAGAACTATCACTTAAGATTTACATGATAACATCATAAAACATGTCATATAGGTGAAAAAACAGAGCGTATAACTGGGTCAATTCAAACAAAGTACACCTAACACATAGGACTGTGAAATCAACGTGAAAATTAAAATCGAAAACGAAAACAAAAAGGAGGAAACAGAGACCTGGATCCCAGGTACATGCAACACATCAGGGAATGTACCATATGGCTATGGAGAGAAATCTTTTGTCTAGGAAACTCATAATTTGGACGATACGAATCGTTGTGCGCGCACAAGGCGCGGTGGAATCACATGATGATCTATGGTACTGATTTAAGGCATAAATATAGATACGGTCGTCATATTTTACGGACAATATGGAGGTACAACTCAGGTATACACAATGCAGGTATATACAATGCAGAAATAAACACAGAATGCATCACTGAAGAAAGCATGGACATAGACATGTCATATAGAAGCGACCAGAAGGTGTAGACAAATAGATGATACAGGTGAAATAGCGGGGGTGTAGTACCCTAAACATCTTCAGATGATGTGTATCTTACCTGAGCCGTGCTGGGGACTGGATCGGTACAAAATTATGCGTGTATAGCGCTGCTGTGGTCAGTAACCGGCGGCTTACCGCTCTGTGTTGGCGCTGGTATACCCTGGTCACTTCCTGGTTTATATGTGTGTGTAAGATGGTGGGTGTGTCTAGACGTGTGGAATGCATCAGCCAAGATGGCCGTGCGTTCCACTGACACGTCGGTGGAACGCATGCGCATGCTCAGAGGGAATGGTTGTGTTGGGCAGAGGAATATCACTATAACTGTAGACACACCCACCATCTTACACACACATATAAACCAGGAAGTGACCAGGGTATACCAGCGCCAACACAGAGCGGTAAGCCGCCGGTTACTGACCACAGCAGCGCTATACACGCATAATTTTGTACCGATCCAGTCCCCAGCACGGCTCAGGTAAGATACACATCATCTGAAGATGTTTAGGGTACTACACCCCCGCTATTTCACCTGTATCATCTATTTGTCTACACCTTCTGGTCGCTTCTATATGACATGTCTATGTCCATGCTTTCTTCAGTGATGCATTCTGTGTTTATTTCTGCATTGTATATACCTGCATTGTGTATACCTGAGTTGTACCTCCATATTGTCCGTAAAATATGACGACCGTATCTATATTTATGCCTTAAATCAGTACCATAGATCATCATGTGATTCCACCGCGCCTTGTGCGCGCACAACGATTCGTATCGTCCAAATTATGAGTTTCCTAGACAAAAGATTTCTCTCCATAGCCATATGGTACATTCCCTGATGTGTTGCATGTACCTGGGATCCAGGTCTCTGTTTCCTCCTTTTTGTTTTCGTTTTCGATTTTAATTTTCACGTTGATTTCACAGTCCTATGTGTTAGGTGTACTTTGTTTGAATTGACCCAGTTATACGCTCTGTTTTTTCACCTATATGACATGTTTTATGATGTTATCATGTAAATCTTAAGTGATAGTTCTCCTATACCCATGCCATGATCTAATCAATTGTACATTTCTCTAGTGCCCGACGAAGGTCTGTCTGACCGAAACGTCGACGTCGCACATACAGCCTCTGGCATCCATAATAAAAATAAAAATATATTTTTGTAACACAAGCAAGGTGTGCCGAGTACAAATTCTTAACCTATACCCGGGTTGGGACCCTACCTCGAGCACCCAAAGAAACCAGTGCCATCTGAACACAACCATATAATCATTTGTATCTTGACTTTGGGTGTGAATAGAGAAGAACAATATATAAACTGTAGTTTAAAATCAATACTCCATAAGAAAAGCAAACTATTTACAAATGATGTCGATTTTTTTTATAAATAAAACAAACAAGCTTTCTATATGTCTCCCAGGAGGCATCAATTTTGTCACCCACTCACATTTTGTTCTTCTCAGATAAGACCTGTCTGTTACAGGAAGGCAGCACTTTGGAAAACACTGTTAGATGTTCATTTCTATGTTGTGTCCGTTTAAGTGTATGACGCTGACCAATCAGTGACCAATCAGTGTCATGCACTTCTCTCCATTCAATTACACAGCACTAGTGATATAGCTATATCGCTATGTGCAGCCACATAAACACACTATAACATTACTCAAGTGTCCTGACAATGAATATACATTACCTTCAGCCAAGACGTGATGTCTATTCACAATCCTGACACTTCGCTAAAATTTCTGTGAGATATACAGCAAGGCAAGCGTAATCTCGTTTTAAATGACAGGTTACATCGTAATCTCGCGAGATTACTCTTGCCTTGCTGTAAATATCAAACAGACGCTACAGAAGTGTCAGGATTCTGAATAGACATCACGTCCTGGTTGGAGGTAATGTATATTCACTGTCAGGACACTTGAGTAACGTTATAGTGTGTTTATGTGGCTGCACATAGCGATATAGCTATATCGCTATGTTCTGTGTAAATGAATGGGGAGAAGTGTATGACGCTGATTGGTCACTGATTGGTCAGCGTCATGCACTTCTCTCCACAACACCCACTTGGCCAAAAAGTAAAACACGCCCAGTTGTACATTAAGAAACTCATTAGCATAAAGCTAAAATAGGTCATGACTCTGTCAAAAATTATCGTTTTTCTAAATAAAAAACACTGCTGTAATCTAGATTACAGTGCCGATCACATTATGTACGATAGGCCACTTATAATGTGGTGACAAAGTGTCTTTAAATGAGAAAAACATAACCACTTTCTTCCAAAAATAAGGCCAAACTTACCCATGGTGCTATATCTGGTGTTGCAGTTCAATCCTATTGAAGTGACTAGGGCTGACCTTGCCTGTGCACAACTGTAGCGTTGTTTCTAGGAAAAAATCATGTTTTTGTAATCTCACACAACCCCCTTAAAGAGGACCTGTCACCTCTCCTAAGATGTCTATTTTAGTAAATACTTGTATTCCCCATTAAATAACTTCTGGAACAAATTTTCCTAGAACTCTGCGTTGTGCCATTCCTGTTATTCCTCCTAGAAATGCATAAATAACTTGACAACTGGGTGTTACCATTTTCCTCGTCAAAGGGGTGTGTCCCTACACGGTCTCACTTAGTCAGCACTGATTGGACAGTATCAGTCTGTGTAGGGTCACACCCCCAACTGGTAACACCCAGTTGTCCATATATTCATAAATTTCTGGGTGGAATTACAGAGGAACGGCACAACGTAAAATTGGAAGAAAAGAAGCCCTTGAATAGTTTTTTCATGAGGGATACAATTATTTACTAAAACAGACATGTCAGGAGAGTAGACAGGTCCTCTTTAAGGTTTATTCACAGAATGCAGTTTTGGTGCAGCTTTAATGCTGAACCTATAAAGTTTTGTTAACCAATATATATCTGTCAGGGTTGCCAACCTCCACTTCAGAAATTTCTGGACGACTGAGCTAAAAATCACGGACAGGCCAAAATTTTTATGGACACAATATTACAAAATCATTGCCTGTGCACTGTGCTGTGTGTTAGGAGTAACTCACCAATCACAGCTCCGCTTGTAGCTTTCCCACTCTAACTTACGTGATGTTTTCTCTAATTAGAGTAGTTCACTTTCCCTTTTTTTCTCCATCCGGCCCAGACCACTATGACGACATATTCCAGCCACGACTCGTCTCTGCAGAATTTGACACACAGACATGTTGGTTTCTCACTTTTCCAGCACCCTCCCCACCTACGCCCCATCCTCTAAACAAACTCGTAATCCACAGTGCCCCAGATGCTAATAATGATCCCTCAGTGCTTGACACAATAAAAGTACCCCATCAGTAACCGTGCCCCCTTCGTGCCCCCTTTAGATAGCGCAATACACAGCCCCTTGTAGATAGCGCCACACAGCCCCCTTTGTAAATAGTGCCACACAGCTCCCCCCTTGTAGATAGCGCTACACACCTCCCCCCTTGTAGATAACATCACACAGCCCCCCTTGTAACTTTATAAATAGCGCTACACAGCTCCCCCCTTTTAGATAGTGCCACACAGCTCCCCCTCTTGTAGATAGCGCCACACAGCCCCTTTGTAGATAGCACCACACAGACCCCTTGTAAATAGCACCACACAGACCCTACTGCTACCACTCTCCGCTTTGTCTGACGTGACTCACCGTAGGAGGAAACGAGGTCATGCGGTGCAGTGGCGGAGGTGACTGGTCCAATTCTGACTGGGGTCGGTGACGGCTCGGGAGTGGACCAGTCCAGTCACTTGACCTGAGTCACCAGACCTCATGACGCTGACATGATGTCCGGTGACGGGTCAGGCGACTGAATTGGTTCTCTCCCGGGCCGTCAC